>NW_027454264.1:0-89309 GCF_040206685.1 Ascaphus truei | reverse complement strand
GAAGTCCTCATAACACTGCGGGGAGACTCAGGGCAATTAGGCACCTTTTAGAAGTCTGATGTGTGTCAGAGGCGCATCCTATTCAAATCTCACCCGCGCCACCAGCTTGTGTTTCTCCGGGATGTTGGGGAGGTGGTCCACATGCACGCACACAATGTTCCTGTCTGAGGTAGAGAGAGACACAGACACCCACTTCAAGGGTCAGGTTTCTTTTCAAGTTTTTTGCTACGAATAGCAGCGTCATAAGGATAAGACCTCCCTATATGTGGGATTCCCTGTAACCCGCCCTATAAAAGGTGGCTGGTAACCCTTTTAGCGGCATCCCCTCCGTGGCCAAAGAGAAGCGCCGCGGTATGTAGGGTCAGGCCCGAAAGTCTGCAGGTTCTCACCCCGTCCTGTCCCCACGTAGTTCCCCACGGTCTTGGGGTTTCCGTCCGGCCCGCGGTTCACAGAAAAAGTGGATTTGTTGCGGTATCCATAAATTACCGGCTGTGAGGGGAGAAATAGGGGAGATGAGGACGGTTCGGAGTGCGTGCTGCAATGTCTGGGAGCATCGGTAGCTCGGAATGCATGCTGTAATGTCTGAGTGTATTCATTGTACTGTGCGCATGCTGTAATGTCTGGGTGCATCTGTAGCTCTGTGCGCATGCTGTAATGTCTGGGTGCATCCGTAGCTCTGTGCACGTGCTGTAATGTCTGGGTGCATCCGTAGCTCTGTGCGCGTGCGGTAATGTCTGGGTGCGTCCGTAGCTCTGTGAGCATGCTGTAATGTCTGGGTGCGTCCGTAGCTCTGTGCGCGTGCTGTAATGTCTGGGTGCGTCCGTAGCTCTGTGAGCATGCTGTAATGTCTGAGTGCATCCGTAGCTCTGTGCGTGTGCTGTAATGTCTGGGTGCATCCGCAGCTCTGTGAGCATGCTGTAATGTCTGGGTGCATCCGTACCTCTGTGCGCGTGCTGTAATTTGTGGGTGCATCCGTAGCTCTGTGTGCGTGCTGTAATTTCTGGGTGCATCCGTAGCTCTGTGCGTGTGCTGTAATGTCTGGGTGCATCCGTAGCTCTGTGTGCGTGCTGTTATGTCTGGGTGCATCCGTAGCTCTGTGCGCGTGCTGTAATTTCTGGGTGCATCCGTAGCTCTGTGCGTGTGCTGTAATGTCTGGGTACATCCGTAGCTCTGTGTGCGTGCTGTAATGTCTGGGTGCATCCATAGCTCTGTGAGCATGCTGTAATGTCTGGGTGCATTCGTAGCTCTGTGCGCGTGCTGTAATGTCTGGGTGCATTCGTAGCTCTGTGAGCGTGCTGTAATGTCTGGGTGCATTCATAGCTCTGTGAGCATGCTGTAATGTCTGGGTGCATCCGTAGCTCTGTGTGCGTGCTGTAATGTCTGGGTGCATCCGTAGCTCTGTGAGCGTGCTGTAATATCTGGGTGCATCTGTAGCTCTGTATGCGTGCTGTAATGTCTGGGTGCATCCGTAGATCTGTGCGCGTGCTGTAATGTCTGGGTGCATCCTCTCTGCACTCAGTGTAATGTGTGCATCAATCCTTCCCTCTGTGTTTGTGCTGTAATGTCTGCTTACATCCTCCTCTCTGCCCTCGCAGTGCAATATCTGGATCTCTGCGCTCGCACAGTGATGCCTGGCCGCATCCTCAGCTCTGTGTGCAATGTCTGATGCCTGGCAGCGTACTTACAGAGGGCTGCACCTCTTGCAGGGGGCATATCAGCCCATGGTGGTCCTGGATTTGCCCCCCACGCTCCCTCACCCGCAGGGTGAGAGTCCGGAGCACTCCCTGCAGGGCGCCCAGCTTGTACTGCGAGGGAGAAAGAGAGAGCGGGGTTAACCCAAACCAATCCCACCCATAGACATCTGTAGGATCAGCAGGAAAGTGCCTTATTACCTGCAGCTGCTCCTCATATCCCATTCTCCAGAGAGGGGTCGCTGCATCAGACAGCCTGCAATACACCCGACAAAAAACAGCGGTATTGCTTACCCCATTAAGCCTCTGATGCCTTAGAAACCCCCTTTACTTCCCCTATATCTCTAGCCCTATAGAAACTCCCTTTACTTCATCTATAGCTCCAGTTCCCATAGAAATTCCCTTTGCCCCCCATAGCCTCAGTCCCTACATAAATCCCCTTTACTTCCCCTATAGACCCTGTCCCTATCGATCTTTACTTCCCCCATAGGCCCAGTTCCTACAGAATTCCCCTATAGCCCTAGTTCCAATAGAAAAAACATTTTCACTTCCCCTCTCTCGCCCCAATCTCAAACCTCACCCTCCAGCGGTTTCCAACTCCAGTTAAATATTTACATGACATCATTATGGTTTAGTATAAATCCCCTATAAGATTAACCCTTAGAACTTAGTCCTGATCTGCAGCATCTCCATCTCATTTAGGGCCGCTCCCCCAACGAGCGCAACGCGTGCTGTAAATGTGAGGTTTGTCTTTCTGGCTTTTATGGAGTTGGGATTTTGAAATCCTATTAACATTTATACATGTGAGACGGACACTACACTGAGCAGGCGTTACAGGACTGAGTGCTTTCTCGTTACTGCAAACCCTATATATGTTGCTATATGGGGACTGGAGGCTTAGGATGGTGTGAGCGGTATTTTGGTACCTCTCCTCCCAGGATGCACCTGGGTTTGGGGTGACACGCCTCCTCTTCCTCTGATTCTTCAGGTGTGTTTGTGCCTGTCCTGATTGTGACATTGCTAGTGTCACACACCAAGAGAGGCCACCACCAGGACATCGCAGGAACCGAAGGGACAGCATGATGAGAGGTGACATCCTACAGGGGGAGGGAGAGACTGCATGGGACATAGCTCCAATCTGTCTGTGTCACTGTGTTATCCTGCGGGGGGAGGGACCGACTCCATGTCACATAGCTCCCCTCTGTCTGTGTCACCCAGCAGGGGGAGGGACAGACTCCATGTCACATAGCTCCCCTCTGTGTCACTGTGTCACCCTGCGGAGGGAGGGACAGACTCCATGTCCCATAGCTCCCCTCTGTCTGTGTCACTGTGTTATCTTGCGGGGGGGAGGGACAGACTCCATGTCACATAGCTCCCCTCTCTGTGTCACTGTGTCACCCTGCAGGGGGAGGGACAGACTCCATGTCCCATAGCTCCCCTCTGTCTGTGTCACTGTGTCACCCTGCAGGGGGAGGGACAGACTCCATGTCCCATAGCTCCCCTCTGTCTGTGTCACTCTGCAGGGAGAGGGGGGGACATGTTTATAGCATAGAATTACATTTCTGTTTCATTACACCCCTCCCCCTCATTGCCTCTGTTCATAATGGCATTGTTACACCAGGGAAGTGTGACAGAAAGGTCACTATTACACCAGGGGACGGTGCACAGGGTCACTGTGATGGCAGGCTGACAGTTACAGTACCTGGATCTTCCTGATCTGGATTTAAAGGTCCTACTTCCTGCTTGTATGAGGGAGCACATGGCTGTGACGTCACAGGACACACCTCCACATATCACTGGTTCCCCTGTCTAGAGCCCCCCCCCCCCCCTTTCCTATGGGCTCAGGGTCATTCCCCTGTATACACGGGGACACAGATCCTGACAGGACAGACACATAACATCAATTATGAGGTGTCTGTGGAGTTCATACTGGAGTTGAACTGAAGAAAACAAGAACTGGACCTCTGCACTTGAACAACAATAACCTGCCACTGTGAGAACCGGACCTTGTAAATGTTCTGACAATTTGTACACATCTGTAGACTCTGTTTCTGATCTGCTGCTTGATCTTCAGTTCCACACTGGCCTGCCATGGCGACGCGTCTGGAGCCAAGGTAAGTAAAGGTTTACAGAGGCCCTGCAGCTCCCCCGGCACCTAATTTAAGTGCGTTCGGGAAGCGCGCGGGGCGTCTGTAAACCGCGCCCCCCCCGCAGGCAGTCTCGCGCCCCCCCCGCAGGCAGTCTCGCGCCCCCCCCGCAGGCAGTCTCGCGCCCCCCCCGCAGGCAGTCTCGCTCCCCCCCAGATGGCGCACTGCTGCCTTAAGGCATTGATCTCGCCCATAGACTGCGGAGGCAGGAGGGGGCGCGCGTTGCGCAAGAAATCAGTTGAAACTGATTTCTTGGCGCGACACGCAGGTCACGTGAGCGGTTCGCCCAATGAGGGGTGAACCAGCTCCGTGACGCCCCTAGGAACGGCCCGTCCACCATGCACAGGGGAAGCACCCGCTTCACGCGAGTGACATCACAGCTTTTGTTTGTTTCCGAACCCATTTATTTATTTTTTTATTGTATTTTAGAGAGAGATACATCATACATTTAGCATTTCCAAATAAATTATACAAACTGACAATCTTACACATCAAGTAAATGAAACTTTGCATTTAAACATGGACATTGCGTTGTTGTCTTTTATTTCATATGTATCTTCTTTCTTTTGTTGTGTTCCAGTATATTTTTTCAAGATTTATTGGGGGAGCGGCCGCTTCCTTGTGTATCTCTCTGTGAAAAGACAAAGGATAGTAGAGAGTAGAGAAGGGGAGAGGGCAAGATGGAGAGGGCAAGATAGGGAGGGGTGGGAGGGTGGGCGGGGGCTAGGGTGGGTGGGGGGGAGGCAGTCCTGACATTTGATGTTTCAACTCATAAGGTTGTCAATCTTCTGGCCAAATTTCCCAGATCTTATGGAATTTATCTACCTTTTGGCTAAGTTGTGCCGAGAGGAGTTCCATCACCTTTATTTCCCTGATTCTTCTCAATACTGTCTGTTTGGAGGGGGCATTGATCTTTTTCCAGGCCGCAGCAATCGAGCAGCGGGCTGCTGTGAGGACATGGTTTATCATTTTACTCTCTTGCGGCTCTAGGCCCTCTATTGGCTTGGCTAAGATCGTAGACGTCGGGTCTACCCCTATCTCCACCCCCAGGAGTTCTCGTATCATTATTTGTATCATGATCCAGAACCCCTGAATTTTGAGACAATTCCACCAGATATGAGCCATGTCTCCTCTTTGCCCGCATCCTCTCCAGCACAAATCCTCTCCAGCACAAATCTGAGGATCCGGGGAAAATCTGGCTCAACCTATTCGGGTTAGGTACCAGTGGTATAAGATTTTATATATATATTCTCTTTTATAGTGGTACAGATTTGATGTTTTGGAGGCTGCTTCCCAAATATCCTCCCAGTCGTCTCTATCTAACTCTAAATTTAAATCTTCTGCCCATTTTAGCATATAACTATGCTTAGAGTGAGCCGCAGTTCTCGCCAGGCCCAGATATACCTCCGAAATCAGTCCCTTTACAGTAATAACCTCTTCTGCATAGTCTCTCAAATTTTGTTAGGGCCGAAAACGCTGAATCTTTAGAGACTGTTTGTAAATAGTGTCGAATTTGTAAGAAGCCAAATACTGGTAGGTTTGTTGTTTGGTATTTTTTCTCTAAATCTGGAAGTGCTAAAATGTTGTCTGTAGATACAAAGTCATCGGCTATTACCATCTTTCGCTCTTTGAATTTACTAAGTCCTTTTGGGAGACAGCCTGGAAGAAACTCGGGATTGCCAAAAATAGGGGTCAATAATGTAGGGGAGGATGCCAGATCATATTTCCCCTTATTTCTAGCCCATATTTTCCATGTACATCTCATTGCTCCCAGTTTAAATTTTTCCACGAAGGTCTCTCTTCCTCCCTCGGCCCAAAGAGCGGCCGGGAGAGAGAGAGAGGACTCGCATAGGTAGACTCAATCTCAAGCGAACAACTTGTGGTTGGATCGTTGTTCCACATTATTACTTGTTTTAGTTGGGCCGCCAGATAGTATTTGGTGATATCCGGGACTCCCAAGCCTCCGCTTTCTTTTGGAGCTAGCAGAATTGATCTAGCAAACCCTTGGTCTTTTGTTTTTCCAGATAAATTGAAAATTCTATTTAGGATATTTTTGAGTTCGGACATCGGGATGTCTATTGGTAGAGTCTGGAAGTAATATAGGAGTCTTAGCAGAATATTCATTTTAACTGTGGCTATTCTTCCCAGCCAAGATATCTGATATTCGTTCCAGCTCTGGAGGTCTTTTTTTACCTTTTCAAAAAGGGGGGGATAGTTTATATTGTGTATAGGGATTTATAGTCATTTGCTATCTGTATTCCCAGATATTTAATCTTTGTCCAGCTCCATTTGTAGTTAAAGTTTGCTTGTAGCAGCTTAACTTCGGGTATTGGTAGGGATAAATTCAATGCCTCTGATTTGTCCGTATTCATTTTATATCCCGAAATTTTACTGAATTTATCTAGTTGGGAATGTAGGTTCAGGAGGGAAGTCAAGGGGTTGGCTAGAGTTAGGATAATATCGTCAGCGAAAAGGGATATTTTGTAGTTTGTCTCTCCAATTTCAATTCCTTTAATATTCTTTTCGTCTCTGATTGTAGTTGCAAGGGGTTCTATGGAGAGGGCGAATAGAAGCGGAGACAGGGGGCATCCCTGTCAGGTACCATTATTTATTTTTATGGGATTTGAGTCTCCTCCTGGGAGTTTCACGACAGCTGTGGGATTTTTGTAGAGGGCCCTGATCCCCTCTAGGTACTGGCCCCTAAATCCGAATTTAACCAGCGTTTGATCTAAAAAGTCCGATCTTATCCTGTCAAATGCTTTTTCAGCATCTAGACTTAGCAGGATAGCCTTCGTGTTGGGAAGGTGTACATGGTCTATGAGATTTATAATTTTTTCTAGTATTATCGGAGGCTTGTCTTCATATATGGGGATAACACCATCTTAAATTTTTTATAGTACTGATTTGAGAATTCATCCGGGCCCGGCGTTTTGCTAGCTTTCAGTTGAGCAATGGCTTCTAATAATTCTTCCTGTGTTATATCTTTGTTCAGTTCTAGATTATTCTCTTCCGTTAATTCTAGAAGTTTACAATTCTCCAAGTACCAGGAGATAGCTTCTGTTCCAGAGGATCGATTCTTTGGGAAAATTTAGGTTATACAGATTAGAATAGAAGTCAGAGAATTCCTTTGCGATTTGCTTTTCATTGTATGTTTTTTCTCCTGACCTAGTTTGGATAGCTGTGATTTGCGATTTTGTTCTCAAACCTCTACGTTTGGACGCTAATAGACGGTCGGCTTTATTGCCTTTATCATAGTACTTTTGCTTAGTCCACCGTAACGCTCTCTCTACTTCGTCTAGTTGAATCTGTTTAAATTCGGATCTGGTTTTGTCTAGTAGTTTAAATAATTTTTTTGAGGGGTTAGTTTTGTGTTTTTGTTCAAGGAGCTGTACTTTCTCAGCTAATTCATTATATAGTTTTTGCTTAGCTTTTTTCTTGTGTGATGCTATGGAAATGATAGCTCCTCTTATTGTGGCCTTATGGGCTTCCCATAACATTGCTGGGGACTCTACTGAGCCCTTATTCAGCATGAAATACTCTCTGAGCTTTTGTTTAATATCAATCTCTACATCTATTTGATTTAACAGCGAGTCATTTAGTTTCCAATTATATTGATTATTTTTACAGAAGGGGAGAGAGCGTGTTAGTGACACCGGAGCGTGATCTGACCATGATATAGAGCCTATGTCTGACTGGGAGAATGCCTGTAGAATGTCTTTGGTACCCAGAAGTAGCCAATCCTTGAATACTGTAAGTCTGGTGTGGGGGTGAAAAGTACGAGTAATCCTGCTGGCCTTGGTGTTGCACCCTCCAAATATCAGTGAGTGAGAACTCTTTCATTATGTTTCTAAATCTTTAGCATTTTTTTCTGTGGAGCGTGGGTGAGGGGTTCCTTGTGCGCTTGCTCTATCTTGCTCTGGGACTGCTATCATGTTCATGTCTCCTCCCAGGAGTGTAGTTTTAGGTTGGGGGGATATACTGTCACATAAATCTCTCAGAAATTTCGCTTGGCCTTCGTTTGGGGAGTATACATTTACTAAGATTATTTCTACCCCTGACAGGGTACCGTATAGGAAAGATATCTGCCCTCTGGTTCTGAGACCCCTTTGTTTATAGTAAATGGGATATTGTGCTTGAAAAGTATGGCTACCCCTCATTTTTTTGCTGTGCAGGATGCATAATATGCTTGAGGGTAAATTCTTTTGAAGGTGTTCGGGGGGATATAGTGTTAAAGTGGGTCTTTTGGGGGAATAGAATATCTCCATTTGTTTTCTTGAGTTCTTGTAGGGCAAGTGTTCTCTTTATTACAGAATTCAGCCCCTTTACGTTTAGTGATACTAGTTTTAGTGATGTTTTATTGGCCATTTTTCTTTTAATTGAATGAGGCCTTGTGGTCCCTCCACTTTCCCAAAGTGGTGGGGTGGCCTATATCCTTCTATTGTATATTTGTCTGGGTGAAATCTTTGTGTATCAATGATATCTGTGTCTATAATTCCTCGTGTCTCTAGTTGATCTGTACTGGGGAGGGCTGGGAAGGGGAGGGAGGGTGTGGGCAACTGGGGAGGGGGGGGGGGGAAGGGGGATAGAAAAAAGGAAAAAGAAAAGAGCAAGTGGGGCGATAACTGCGCCCCAACATAGTGACCCTCACCACGCTAAGGGTGAGAGAGATGGGCATAATGCCCTCTGGAGACTTCTCGGTGTGTCTCGTCCCGGTACCCATTAGGGGACACCTGGAGCCCTCCGGAGGTATCCCTATAACCACACAGAACTGTGTAGGACATTGTAAAACCACAACGTAGCATAATATAAAACAGGGTATTGGCAACAGAGGATTTAGTACTTAGGCCTAACATTGAGTTTAGTTATTTTTGAAACCTTATGGGTATCTGAAATTTAATTATTTTCTTTTCTATTTCCTCTAGTTCTTTCTCTATGGGAAAGTTCTGGCAGGATCTTCATTTCTTGGATTCACCACAAGATGGTGCCAAAGGATTACCATTGTTCAGCATATAAAGTAGCTTTTGACATTTACAGTAAATTTAACTTAATATAACTGCTGTAGACTATGGAAGACTTTTCTATTTTCCCATTCTGGGGCGCCTAGTATTTAGACTTTAAGATAAACCTGAAACAATATAATATAGTATAGGACCCTCCTGAAAGTCTAAAATGTATTTATTTTCCATTCTTTTCCTTCTAGTTCTCTCTCCCTTTAATTCCCAGTATCATCATATATTTTTTTAATTCGCCACAAGGTGGCGCCAGAGGATTCGCATTAAACAACATATAGAACAGATTTTGACAATTGCAGTGATTTGTTCCTGGACTGAGGTTTTCATTTGGGACATTTGCCAAAATCAAAACATACTCTCTTCTATAGAGAGCTATCTACCTATCTAAAACGGTTAACTTAGTTTAAACCGCCCAAGCTCTAGAATCAGCCTCCCCTCACCCCTCAAAGTCGGGTCCCCCACCTCCCAGCCATCGCCCCCCCATATCTCAGTTCCTGTATTTCTTTCTCAGGAGCTCACCGTTCACCGGGTGTAGGAGAACAGGACCCCCCGAGTCCGACTCCAGCAGGACCTCCCTCCACCACAGACAGGCCATGGTGCGTGTGGTTTCGCCACATAGCTAGGGGTGCCGATGCAATTAAGAGCTCGGGTCCATCCGTGGGGACGGGGAAACCAAGGGGGGGGGGGATATCAGATCCCAGGGAGGGAGTATTAAGTCCAGCCCAGGTTCTGGGGCTGGATAGCCAACGCAGCCGTTTTCTTCCTTTCATCTAGGGGGTGTGGAAGCATACCTCTATCGCGCTTGTTCCACAGGTAGGGCGCGGAGGGACTGGTCGTCGCCTGGGGAACTTTCTTCACTTTTCATGAGTTGGAACTCTCTGCGAGGCCAGTCTTTGTGAGGCTCTCTGTGTTTTTGCGGGGGGGGGGAGTTGGCTGTTCCGCTCTTCCTCAACCCTCCTCAGCTGCAGCGTTGCCGCCGGCGCGGTGCAGTCCCAATCCTCTCAGGAAGCGGGGGGCCATCTTCAGGGTAAGATACCGTGTGAAACTTCCCCCGTCACTTGCGCCACCAATTTGAAGGGAAACCCCCATCTGTATTAGGGTGACCAGATTTTGAAAATGAAAAACCGGACATTTTTTTTTTTTTACATAACAGTTTATTTATTGTAGTACATTTATACTTTACTACCATTAGTCCTTGTTACATAGTTGTGTGTGTGTGTGTGTGTTGACCTCACTAATCGAACAAAAAAACCCCAGATGTGAATGATTCTGAACCCATTAACCAGTGTCAGGATGCCCCCTCTTCACAATTTCTAAGCCGCAATCCCGCCTGGGATCTTACCTGATCTGCAGTCCCTCAAGTACTATACTGGAGGGGAGGTGTTCCCTACCTGTCTTCCGATGTCTCCCGTGTGAAGCTTGAGTCAGATCTGGAAGAAAGAAGGGTAGGTTACGTCGGTGTAGGTATACGGCAGTTAAGATAAGACAGGGAGGGTGAGAGAGACAGAGAGAGAGAGGGTGAGAGAGACAGAGAGAGAGAGAGGGTGAGAGAGAGACAGAGAGAGGGAGACAGAGAGAGAGAGAGTGAGGGTGAGAGAGACAGAGAGAGAGAGAGAGAGAGAGAGGATGAGAGAGAGAGAGAGAGAGAGGGTGAGAGAGGGCGAGAGACACAGAGAGAGAGAGGAGGGCGAGAGACAGAGAGGGTGAGAGACACAGAGAGAGAGAGGGTGAGAGACACAGAGAGAGAGGGTGAGAAAGAGACAGAGAGAGAGAGACAGAGAGAGAGGGTGTGTGAGAGAGAGAGAGAGAGAGAGAGTGAGAGAGAGACAGAGAGAGAGAGGGTGAGAGAGAGACAGAGAGAGAGAGGGTGAGAGAGAGACAGAGAGAGGGTGAGAGAGAGAGACAGAGACAGAGAGAGACAGGGAGAGAGAGAGACAGGGAGAGAGAGAGAGAGAGAGAGAGAGAGAGAGAGAGAGAGAGAGAGAGAGAGAGAGAGAGAGAGAGAGAGAGAGAGAGAGACAGAGACAGAGAGACAGGGAGAGAGAGACAGGGAGAGAGACAGGGAGAGAGAGAGAAACATGGTGAGAGAGAGAGGGTGAGGGAGAGAGGGGGAGAGAGAGAGAGGGGGAGAGGGAGAGAGAGAGAGAGGGGGAGAGAGGGAGGGAGAGAGAGAGAGACAGAGAGAGAGAGACACTGGTACACACACACACACACTGGTACACACACACACTGGTACACACACACACACACACTGGTACACACACACACTGGTACACACACACTGGTACACACACACACACACACACACTGGTACACACACACACTGGTACACACACACACACTGGTACACACACACACTGGTACACACACACACTGGTACACACACACACACCGGTACACACACACACACCGGTACACACACACACACACTGGTACACACACACACACACTGGTACACACACACACACACACACACACTGGTACACACACTGGTACACACACTGGTACACACACACACACACACCGGTACACACACACACCGGTACACACACACACATGTACACACACACACACTGGTACACACACACATACTGGTACACACACACACACTGATACACACACACACACACACAGTACAACACACACTGGTACACACACACACACTGGTACACACACACACTGGTACACACACACACACAGGTTACACACACACTGGTACACACACACACAGGTACACACACACACAGGTACACACACACACAGTGGAGTACAGACAGAGGCAGCCACGAGCAAGCGGCTTCCCGCCTCCCCCTGCACCCACCCCCGCGCCCATCTCCCGCACCAAGGGGGTGGGGGGTGGATAGGAGCGCCGGGACGCAAAGGGACAAACTGCCGCTCCCCCTCCCCCGACGCACAGCCACGGGTTCCCGGGGCAAAATAGGGGGACACCGCGCAGCCACCACTGCCCGCCCCCGCGCCCATCTCCCGAACCAAGGGGACCGTAGGGGAAGAGAGCGCCAGGACAGGAGGCAACGGATCAAAAACCCATCTCATATCACCCCGGGCGGGCAGAGGGGGGGAGACACCGCGCACAGGAGCCAGGAGCGGGCAGACACACACCACGTGTGCTCTGCCGCAGGAAGCGGAAGCCCCGCCCCCAGGCACGCTTATCCTGCCCCCCCCCCATGGCACCCTTCCTTCCATCCATTCCCGCATGCCGGGCCTTGGTGAAGGATGATGCCGGGGGCTTAATGCCGGGACGCAGGGGATTGGCCAACAAGGTAGGAAACTGCCGGGGAAGGGGGGGGGGGCATTAAAAAAATAAATACTTACCAGCCGGGCTGCTGCAGTCTCCTTCTCCGCGCCGCCGCAGCTTACTCGCGCACAGCAGCTAATTACTCGCGCACCGCCGGTGACGTTAAACAAAAAAACGGGGACACGGAGGAAAAACCAGGACATTTCCGGGACACACAGGAAACCGGGACAGCTCCCGAAAAACCGGGACTGTCCCGGCAAAAGGGGGACGGGTGGTCACCCTAATCTGTATCCCACTTTGCATTCTCGCAGTTTTTGCATTATGGGTTTCAGCTCCCTTCACCTGTCTATTGTTGCTTTCGACAGGTCGCTGTATATTTCAAGGTGGGAGTTGCGGAATAGGATCTCTCCTCTATCTCTGCTAGCAGTAGATATTATTTCTTTAATTGAGTAGGAATGGAATCTTATGATCACATCTCTGGCTCTCTTGGGGTCAGAGGATTTGGGGCCCAAGGACCTGTGTGCGCGGTCCATTTCTATTTCCTCAGGTTTGAGCTCAGGGATCAAGTGGGAGAAGAGATCGAGCAGGTAAGGTCGCTGCAGGTTTGTATCCACTGACTCCGGTATATACCGCACTCTGAGATTCTGACGACGATCTCTATTTTCTTGCTCTTCTGCGTTTTCTTTTAATGCTCGGATTTCGTAGTTCAGGCGATTTATTTCATCTTCAGCAGAGGAGTAAGTTTGTTCGAGTTCCTCTACTTTCTTTTGAATTGAGTCTGTTCTTTTGGCTAGGGTGTCCATGTCTTTTCTGTGGGTGGTTATAGCTCTGGAAAGGTCCTCTTGGAACGCCTGCCTCATTTGGGTGAATAGCCCCTCTAGATAGTCCTTTGTTATTCCCGGACAGATCTTCCCTGACTGAGCAGAGAGGCTAGCCGATCCTTCAGTCGAACACGTCGCGCCGCCATCTTGGGTGGTCCCGCAGCTCTCCGTGGGTTTTTGTTGCGGCATGAAGAAGCTAGTATGGGTTTGCTGGGAGGTTTCTTCAGCTTACTGTTCATCCCCTGTGAGACCCTTGTCCTCACCAAGACTTTAGAGACACTTTTCTATTGTTTGGTAAGTGTTATATCAGATTATTCATCGGACGGCTCTGGAGCGATCTCCTCAGGCGTCCATGCACCGTGACGTCACCGGAAGTCTCTCCTTGTTTCCGAACCCATTTATATGTATTCAATTTGGTACAAATAATTAAGAAATAAGGGGAAATATTACATTAATAACATTTTGCATGGATTATGTAAAAGAACAAGATATATTCATGTCATTTTTTACTCAAAACACCATACAAAAGTGATGATAAAAATGTTTAGTTTTGTACAGATTATTGCCGGATAAAATGCATTATTTTTCAAACTTTTTACAAGGCGTTTATTTTGTTTTCTTAGGATTTATTTCGTTCTCAGAAGTGTTGACACATCATTTGTAACCTAAAAACTTAATGCAGATAAAAAAATGGCTGAATTAATTATATTTCATAAAAATATTTTATCTATACATGCAGCCAGTTGCAGCACTAGCATAAATATACATCAAAGGGCCAGTCCCACATAGGAGCAAAGTGACCTAATGACAGGGACGTGTTTAATGTGTCAGTCAGAGAGGAACAGAGTCCCAAGGGGAGGGAGCACGGTAGTGTGATTCAGGTCCCACTGACAGGATATGTAGATAGATGGCTGGTCTTGAGGGTGGGAGGCTGGCGGTGCAAGGTTTAAAGTGCAGGCCTCAGCAGCGTGGGTTAACCTCTTGGTTGCTCGGGGTCAGCCGTGCTCTCTGCTGCTCCTGCTTCAGTTTCAGCGCCTCCATTGCTCTGCGGTACAGATCTGCCACACAAGAAGAAGTCACACCACATGTCACAGAGCAGAGAGTGGGACACAGGAAGAGGTCTCAGTAATCCAGAGTCACACCACATGTCACAGAGCAGAGGGTGGGACACAAGAAGAGGTCTCAGTAATCCAGAGTCACACCACATGTCACAGAGCAGAGGGTGGGACACAAGAAGAGGTCTCAGTAATCCAGAGTCACACCACATGTCACAGAGCAGAGGGTGGGACACAGGAAGAGGTCTCAGTAATCCAGAGTCACACCACATGTCACAGAGCAGAGGGTGGGACACAGGAAGAGGTCTCAGTAATCCAGAGTCACACCACATGTCACAGAGCAGAGGGTGGGACACAGGAAGAGGTCTCAGTAATCCAGAGTCACACCACATGTCACAGAGCAGAGGGTGGGACACAGGATGAGGTCTCAGTAATCCAGGGTCACACAACATGTCACAGAGCAGAGGGTGGGACACAAGAAGAGGTCTCAGTAATCCAGAGTCGCACCACATATCACAGAGCAGAGGGTGGGACACAGGAAGAGGTCTCAGTAATCCAGAGTCACACCACATGTCACAGAGCAGAGGGTGGGACACAGGAAGAGGTCTCAGTAATCCAGAGTCACACCACATGTCACAGAGCAGAGGGTGGGACACAGGAAGAGGTCTCAGTAATCCAGGGTCACACAACATGTCACAGAGCAGAGAGCTGGACACAGGAAGAGGTCTCATTACTCGACTCTCATCATATGGTATATATATATATATATATATATATATATATATATAGTAAGTCTGCTGTCGCGGTCCCCTCTCACCGAAGGTGTTCCCCGTGTCCCCGCTCTGTGTGCTGCCTCCCGCCTCCTGGGACTTTATCTGATTCTTATGAACAGTTTTTTTCCTCTTCTTCTTACTCTTCTTGGGGCCTGGCGAGAAAGAAATTCACACTATATACAAGGCTCTCTGTGTCACTGTGTCACCCTGCGGGGGGAGGGACAGACCCCATGTCACATTGCTCCCTTCTGTCTGTGTCACTGTGTCACCCTGCGGGGGGAGGGACAGACTCTATGTCCCATAGCCCCCCTCTGTCTGTGTCACCCTGCGGGGGAGGGACAGACTCCATATCACATAGCTCCCCTCTGTCTGTGTCACTGTGTCACCCTGCGGGGGAGGGACAGACCCCATGTCACATTGCTCCCTTCTGTCTGTGTCACTGTGTCACCCTGCGGGGGGAGGGTCAGACTCCATATCACATAGCTCCCCTCTGTGTCACCCTGCGGGGGGAGGGACAGACTCCATGTCACATAGCCCCCCTCTGTCTGTGTCACTGTGTCACCCTGCGGGGGGAGGGACAGACTCCATGTCACATAGTTCCCCTCTGTCTGTGTCACCCTGCGGGCGGGGAAGTCTCCTCTGTGTCACTGTGTCACCCTGCGGGGGGGGGGGGGGGGAGATCCCCTCTGTCTGTGTCACCCTCACCAGCTGCCTGGTCACTGTGCTGTGTCTGTGGCAGGATGAGTGACCTCTGACCCCCACGTTGTGGCTGCAGGGCTCCCCCAGACGGGACAGCATTCTTCCCAACTCCCCACTTCTTCCCCTTCTGCTCCTTCGCTTCCTGGGGGAGGTCGGACTCCTTCACTTTGACCTTCGTCCTTCTCTTCTTCACGCTGCGCAGACTGTGACCCGTCTGTCGGGAGAGACCGGTCACACGTTATGTCTGTGTCCAGCCAACTCTTAAATGTCTGCGTGTCCACGTTTCTACATTTCTGCGTCTGTCTGTGTGTCTGCGTCTGTCTGTGTGTCTGCGTCTTTCTGTGTGTCTGCGTCTGTCTGTGTGTCTGCGTCTGTCTGTGTGTCTGCGTCTGTCTGTGTGTCTGCGTCTGTCTGTGTGTCTGCGTCTGTCTGCGTGTCTGCGTCTGTCTGTCTGTGTGTGCGTTTGTCTGTCTGTGTGTCTGCATCTCTCTGTCTGTCTGCGTGTCTGCATCTGTCTGTCTGCGTCTGTCTGCGTCTGTCTGTCTGCGTCTGTCTGCGTCTGTCTGTCTGCGTCTGTCTGCGTCTGTCTGTCTGCGTCTGTCTGTCTGCGTCTGTCTGTCTGCGTCTGTGTGTCTGCGTGTCTGCGTGTCTGCGTCTGTCTGCGTGTCTGCGTCTGTCTGCGTCTGTCTGTGTGTCTGCGTCTGTCTGTGTGTCTGCGTCTGTCTGTGTGTCTGTGTCTGTCTGTGTGTCTGCGTCTGTCTGTGTGTCTGCGTCTGTCTGTGTGTCTGCGTCTGTTTGTGTGTCTGCGTCTGTCTGTGTGTCTGCGTCTGTCTGTGTGTCTGCGTCTATCTGCGTGTCTGCATCTGCGTGTCTGCGTCTGTCTGCGTGTCTGTGTCTATCTATCCAACTCTTATCTATCTGCGTGTCTGCCGATCTGACTCTTATCTGTGTGTGTGTGTGTGCGCGTGTCTGGCTATATATCTGTGTATCCATCTATCTGCGTGTTTGCCTATCTATCTGTGTATTCACCCAGCTATCTTTCTATCTCTTTCTGTTTTTATCTATTCCAACTATAAACATCCCAAGGAAGTATAAAGATTTTTTTTTTAAATAAATAATGAGGAGCCGGAATTGCAAGTTTAATTAAAGCAGGCGCCGGGAGCAGTGTGCGGGACCGGGTGCAGTTTTACCTCCCAACACCAGGAGGCAGCGCCTGCTCATTGACAAAACTCATATGGGGTAACCCAGAGGGAAAGGTTATATAGGGTAATAGGAGGATTTATAAGGAGAGGTAATAGCCAGGATGAGTTATAAGGAGCGGGTATATGGGGTAATAGGAGGAGTTATATGGGGTAATAGGAGGAGTTATAGGGAGGGGTTATATGGGGTAATAGGAGGAGTTATAGGGAGGGGTTATATGGGGTAATAGGAGGAGTTATAGGGAGGGGTTATATGGGGTTATAGGAGGAGTTATATGGAGTAATAGGAGGAGTTATAGGGAGGGGTTATATGGGGTAATAGGAGGAATTATGGGGAGGGGTTATATGGGGTAATAGGAGGAGTTATATGGAGTGGTTATATGGGGTAATAGGAGGAGTTATATGGAGGGGTTATATGGAGTAATAGGAGGAGTTATATGGAGTATTAGGAGGAGTTATATGGAGTGGTAATATGGGGAGTTATAGGGAGGGGTTATATGGGGTAATAGGAGGAGTTATAGGGGGTAAAAGGGAGCGGGTAAGTTACCTGTGTCAGGATATTCTGAATGGGTTTTAGGGGTCTTTTCTTCACTCCTAGGAACGGTTTGTATTCCACAAGGTTTGTGATGCTGTCATGAGGCATCTCCAAGCCTGGTAAAGCCCTGCAGGGCAACAGGAGAGGAGGGGTCAGCGTGATTGCAACAGCGATATGAGGACACGCAGAGCGATATGAGAACACGCAGAGCCATATGAGAATACGCAGAGCCATATGAGAATACGCAGAGCCATATGAGAATACGCAGAGCGATATGAGAACACGCAGAGCGATATGAGAACACGCAGAGCGATATGAGAACACGGAGAGCGATATGAGAACACGCAGAGCGATATGAGAATACGCAGAGCGATATGAGAATATGCAGAGCGATATGAGGACACGCAGAGCGATATGAGAACACGCAGAGCGATATGAGAACACGGAGAGCGATATGAGAACACGCAGAGCGATATGAGAACACGCAGAGCGATATGAGAACACGCAGAGCGATATGAGAACACGCAGAGCCATATGAGAATACGCAGAGCGATAGAAGAACACGCAGAGCGATATGAGGACACGCAGAGCCATATGAGAATACGCAGAGCGATAGAAGAACACGCAGAGCGATATGAGGACACGCAGAGCGATATGAGAACACGCAGCGCGATATGAGAACACGCAGAGCGATATGAGAACACGCAGTGCGATATGAGAATACGCAGAGCCATATGAGAACCCGGGGAGTGATAACACAACACGCAAAGCCATATGAGAACACGGGGAGCGATATGAGAACACGCAGAGCGATATGAGAACACGCAGAGCGATATGAGAACACGCAGAGCCATATGAGAACACGCAGAGCCATATGAGAACACGGGGAGCGATATGAGAACACGCAGAGCCATATGAGAACACGCAGAGCGATATGAGAACACACAGAGCAATATGAGAACACGTAGAGTGATATGAGAACACGCAGAGCTATATAACACGCAGAGCGATATGAGAACACGCAGAGCGATAAAATAACACGCAGAGCGATATAATAACACGCAGAGCGATATAATAACACGCAGAGCGATATAATAACACGCAGAGCGATATGAGAACACGCAGAGCGATATGAGAACACGCAGAGCGATATGAGAACACGCAGAGCGATATGAGGACACGCAGAGCGATATGAGAACACGCAGAGCGATATGAGAACACGCAGAGCGATATGAGAACACGCAGTGCGATATGAGAATACGCAGAGCCATATGAGAACACGGGGAGCGATAACACAACACGCAAAGCCATATGAGAACACGGGGAGCGATATGAGAACACGCAGAGCGATATGAGAACACGCAGAGCGATATGAGAACACGCAGAGCGATATGAGAACACGCAGAGCGATATGAGAACACGCAGAGCCATATGAGAACACGCAGAGCCATATGAGAACACGCAGAGCCATATGAGAACACGCAGAGCCATATGAGAACACGCAGAGCGATAAGAGAACACACAGAGCGATATGAGAACACACAGAGCAATATGAGAACACGTAGAGTGATATGAGAACACGCAGAGCTATATAACACGCAGAGCGATATGAGAACACGCAGAGCGATATGAGAACACGCAGAGCGATATGAGAACACGCAGAGCGATAACACAACACGCAGAGCGATATAACACGCAGAGCGATATAATAACACGCAGAGCGATATAATAACACGCAGAGCGATATGAGAACACGCAGAGCGATATGAGGACACGCAGAGCGATATGAGAACACGCAGAGCGATATGAGAACACGCAGAGCGATATGAGAACACGCAGTGCGATATGAGAATACGCAGAGCCATATGAGAACACGGGGAGCGATAACACAACACGCAAAGCCATATGAGAACACGGGGAGCGATATGAGAACACGCAGAGCGATATGAGAACACGCAGAGCGATATGAGAACACGCAGAGCGATATGAGAACACGCAGAGCCATATGAGAACACGCAGAGCCATATGAGAACACGCAGAGCCATATGAGAACACGCAGAGCCATATGAGAACACGCAGAGCGATAAGAGAACACACAGAGCAATATGAGAACACGCAGAGCGATATGAGAACACACAGAGCAATATGAGAACACGTAGAGTGATATGAGAACACGCAGAGCTATATAACACGCAGAGCGATATGAGAACACGCAGAGCGATAACACAACACGCAGAGCGATATAATAACACGCAGAGCGATATAATAACACGCAGAGCGATATAATAACACGCAGAGCGATATAATAACACGCAGAGCGATATAATAACACGCAGCGCAATATAACACGCAGAGCGATATAATAACACGCAGAGCTATATAATAACACGCAGAGCGATATAATAACACGCAGAGCGATATAACAATACGCAGCGCAATATAATAACACGCAGAGCGATATAATAACACGCAGAGATATAATAACACGCAGAGATATAATAACACGCAGAGCGATATAACAACACGCAGCGCGATATAATAACACGCAGAGAGATATAATAACACGCAGAGATATAATAACACGCAGAGATATAACAACACGCAGCGCGATATAATAACACGCAGCGCGATATAATAACACGCAGAGAAATATAATAACACGCAGAGAAATATAATAACACGCAGAGATATATAATAACATGCAGAGAGATATAATAACACGCAGAGAGATATAATAACACGCTGAGAGATATAATAACACGCAGAGAGATATAATAACATGCAGAGATATAATAACAAGCAGAGAGATATAATAACACGCAGAGAGATATAATAACATTCAGAAACATAACAACACACAGCGCAATATAATAACACGCAGAGCGATATAACACGCAGCGCAATATAATAACACGCAGAGCGATATAACAACACGCAGGGCAATATAATAACACGCAGAGAGATATAATAACACGCAGAGAGATATAATAACACGCAGAGTGATAATAACACACAGAGAGATATAACACGCAGAGATGTAATAACACGCAGAGAGATAAAAACACAGAGAGATATAATAACACGCAGAGAGATATAATAACACGCAGAGAGATATAATAACACGCTTAGAGATATAATAACACGCAGAGAGATATAATAACACGCAGAGAGATATAATAACATGCAGAGAGATATAATAACGCAGAGAGATATAATAACACGTAGAGCGATATAACAACACGCAGGGCAATATAATAACACGCAGAGAGATATAATAACACGCAGAGAAATATAATAACATTCAGACTGACATAATAACACGCAGAGCGATATAATAACACGCAGAGCGATATAATAACACGCAGAGCTGTATAACAACACGCAGTGAGATAATAACACGCAGCGTGATATAACAACATTCAGAGATATGTAATAACAACAATAATAATAATTAGATATATATATATACACATTATATGAATAAACAAACAAGTGGGTTACAGTGCTGAATAGTGATATTACAATAGACAGTTGTTTAACTCAGGGGTGCGAAAAAGTTTGGCGCTGAGCCCCCCTGCCTGCTCTCCAACCCCCCCTTACATTTGTTCCGGCGGCAAATTACACAGCGTGTCATGTGACGTCACGTGACCCGTGGCGTCATTTAACGCTGTGTTGCCATGGCAACGCGTCACCCGAAGCCAAGGTAAGTGAGTTACAGAGGCCCCGCGCGCTCCCCGGCATTTCATTTAAATGCCTTGGGGAAGAGCGTGGGGCCCCTGTAACTGCCGTGCCCCCCCCAAAAATCTCACGCCCCCCAGTTTGCGCACCCCTGGCTTAACTAATACTTATTAGTGTGTCTATATGTACACAGATGGATATGTCAATATTTAACTAGAAAAATGACAAAATGTCCATGAATATGCAAACTGCGCCCGTGAATAAAGGAAAAACAAGACAAACGCGGCAATGGAAAAAGATCCAAATAAAATGGCGATGAGACGGTTTCTTTGTAGGACGGAGCACGCCCAAAACGAGATCAAAAACGCAGAAATAAGAAGCGCAAGCTCCGGTGCATCAAAAAGTGACAGCGACTATGAGATTCATTCTCCCAATGACTGTGCTCACTCTGTCCACGTAGCTGCATTTCTTTCACCTCGGATAATATAGTCAAACGGTTTGTACTTTTTTTTAAACTATGGAGCCGGCGCTTCTTATTATTTTGTTTATATATATATATTATACATATATTTTCCTGCACGTATACTGGGTGTAGGGTTGCCTGGCGGATTCTCCATAAATACTGGACACAATGGTGAAAGGTGCGACGCACTCGAGACACACACACACACACGTCCTCTCTCTGCTCCATGCTGTTTCCTCCTCTCCTTGGTCCCACCCCCAGACTCCTGACACCTCCTCCTGATTGCTTGCATTACCCAGCAGCAGCCAATGAGGATGGAGGAAGCTGCCCAGCCCCCTAGCAACAGCCCTGCTCGGGGAAATCCAGTGGCCACCCCAAGCCGGTCTTGTCACTATGTCCAGAGAGGTAATACCGTAATGTCCAGTATTACCTCTAATGTTTTACTGGACGGATTGTCTAAATACAGGACAGTCTGGTTCGATACTGGACAGCTGGCGACCCTAACTGTGTGATGAGGATGTAAGAAGAGAGGTGTCACCTGTCTCCGTGTGTCCTCCCTGGCGCTCTCATGCTCCGCCGGTGACTGTCTCTCTGTTCGGCGGTCTCTTGCAGCACACGAGCACTCAGGGTGGGGTAGTTGATGGTCACAGACTGTAAGGCCCAGCGTAAACCCTTCAGGATGGACCAGTCGTGATGGGAGTTGAAATCTGTTCCAGCGCAACATGGCTCCTGAGAGGTGACACAGTGACAGAGAGACTGATGTGACATGGGGCTTCTCCCTTCTGTGAGGAGCTAAGTGACTCGACTACTCTACAGATGACTGTTTAAGGACAAAGGCCAGAACCGGAGAGACCGACATAGCCAGAGACAGAACCGGAGAGACCGACATAGCCAGAGACAGAACCGGAGAGACAGATACAGGTAGGGATAGAACTGGAGAGACAGACACAGCCAGAGACAGTAACGGAGAGACAAGCACAGCTAGAGACAGGACCACAGAGACAGGACTGGAGAGACAGACACAGCTAGATACAAGACCAGAGAGACAGACAACTAGAGAGAGGACCGGAGAGACAGACACAACTAGAGAAAGACAGGAGAGGGGGGAGAGAGAGAAGCTTCCACGTTCCCCTCCATTAAGAGATCATAATTTAATGACCTATTATATATTAATATATAATATAATTATAGCTAAATTAGATTAGGTGGGTCTTAAAGGTGGATAGAGAGGGTGTTGAGGAGAAGAGTACTCCAGAGGTGTGGGGCAGTCCGTGAGAAAGGTTTAAGGCGGGAGAGGGCTTTAGATACAAAGGGGGTAGAGAGAAGACATCCTTGAGCAGAACGCAAGGGTAGGGATAGTGCATAACGAGAAATTAGGGCTGAGATGTAAGGAGGGGCAGAAGGGTGTAAAGCTTTAAAAGTGAGGAGGAGAATGGAGTGTGAGATGCGGGATTTGATCGGAAGCCAGGAGAGGGATTTCATAAGGGGAGACGCTGAGGCAGATTTCGGAAAGAGTAGAGTGATTCTGGCAGCAGCGTTTAGGATAGATTGTAGGGGAGACAGGTGAGAGGCAGGAAGGCCGGACAGCAGGAGGTTACAGTAATCAAGACGGGAGAGAATGAGGGCCTGAGTCAGAGTTTTAGCAGTTGAGCAACAGAGGAAAAGGCGTATCTTTGTAATATTGCGGAGGAAATGTGAGAGGAGAATGTGGGAGAGGACTTGAGTGTGACCCTTAGGCAGCGTGCTTGTGCTACTGGGTGAATGATAGCCATGGCACATGGAGTCTGTCCCTCCCCCTGCAGAGTGACACAGACAGAGGGGAGCTATGTGACATGGAGTCTGTCCCTCCCCCCCGCAGGGTGACACAGTGACACAGACAGAGGGGAGCTATGGGACATGGAGTCTGTCCCTCCCCCGCAGGGTGACACAGACAGAGGGGAGCTATGTGACATGGAGTCGGTCTCTCAGCCCGGAGGGTGACACAGTGACACAGACAGAGGGGAGCTATGTGACATGGAGTCGGTCTCTCAGCCCGGAGGGTGACACAGTGACACAGACAGAGGGGAGTTATGTGACATGGAGTCTGTCCCTCCCCCGCAGGGTGACACAGTGACACAGACAGAGGGGAGCTATGTGACATGGAGTCTGTCCCTCCCCCGCAGGGTGACACAGTGACACAGACAGAGGGGAGCTATGGGACATGGAGTCTGTACCTCCCCCGCAGGGTGACACAGACAGGGGGGAGCTATGGGACATGGAGTCTGTCCCTCCCCCCGCAGAGTGACACAGTGACATAGACAGAGGGGGGCTATGTGACATGGCGTCTGTCCCTCCCCCCGCAGGGTGACATAGTGACACGGACAGAGCAAAACTATGCGATATGGAGTTTGTCCCTCCCCCCGCAGGGTGACACAGTGACACAGGACATACAATTCTGCAGAGGGTCTTGTTTTCGTTCACCAACGTCTCTAGTGACAGCGATTCGATGACCTCGCTGGGGATGAGAGCAGAGGCTCTGTCCTGTTTATTGGCTAATCTGCAATGCAGTCACACAGTAAAGAGAAGTGTTAGCAGAAGGAGAGAGGAGCGCAGGGTGCAGTGTTAGCAGAAATTGGGGGGAGCACAGGGTGCAGTGTTAGCAGAGGAAGAGGGGAGCGTAGGGTGGTGTTAGCCGAGGAGTGGGGAGCACACTGTGCAGTGTTAGCATAAGGAGAAAGGGGAGCGCAGGGTGCAGTGTTAGCAGAGACAGAGGGGAGCGCAAGTTGCAGTGTTAGCAGAGACAGAGGGGAGCGCAAGGTGCAGTGTTAGCAGAGGCGGGGGGAGCGCAGGGTGCTGTGTTAGGAGAGATTGAGGAGGGCAGGGTGCAGACGGTCTCACATCAGGAGGGGTTTCCCAGCCATGCGGGGGTGTCTCAGGACACTGGACAAGACAGAGGCCACTTCCTTAAGGCGCTCATGGTCACTGGCATCCACTACAAAGACCAGTGCGTGAGCCTGGGGGTAGTGCAGATGCCAGACAGCCCGAGCCTTGTGTCCACCGGGGAGTTCCAGGAGGGTGACATCAGAACGGTCCAAACGCAGGTCAGTCCGGAGAGGGTCTGTGGAGGGGGTGATCTGACAGGGGGGGGCTGGAGAGAGAGGGAGTGGGGGGAGAGGGAGATTAAGGGGAGGGAAGCGAGTTGGGGGTAGAGAGAAAGAGGAGAGTGAGGGGGATAGGTGGGGGAGAGAAAGTGGGAGAGAGATATATATATATATAACAGGTTCTCCAACACAGGGGCGCGCAAACTGGGGGGTGTGTGACATCACATGACCCCGGTGGCGTCATTTTACGCTGGAGCCGAGCAGAGGAGTGGGGGCGCAGGGGGAAAAGTTTGTGCACCCCCACTCTAACATAAGATATTGTGACACTATATACACACACACACACACACACACACACACACACACACACACACACACACACACACACACACACACACACACACACACACACACACACACACACACACACACCCCAAAATAAAAAGGGTGGTCATTTATTGTCTCTGATGAGGCCTTCATCGAGGGGTGGATCAGTAAGAGCTGAAGAGGATGACGCAGACAGACACACACCCACACAAATTTACATTCACACAGACACCCACCCACACAGACTTACATTACAGACTTACATTATTCCAGAGCTCTGGAATAGGGAAGCATGCTTTAAACTGGTTTCATTCCTACCTATCAGGTAGATCCCAACATGTGTCCATCTCAAGCTCTAACTCCAACCCCCTGGATATCACCTGTGGCGTCCCGCAAGGCTCTGTTCTGGGGCCCCTACTCTTTTCAGTGTTCATCAATGATCTTCCCACAGCTTGTAAGGAAGCCTCAATACACATGTATGCAGATGACACAATCCTATATGCACACAGCCATAGCCTCTCTGACCTTCAACACATACTTCAGTCTGATTTTGAGACTCGAAAACTGGATTTCCCAAAACAAACTGTTTTTAAACACTGACAAGACTGTAACAATGGTATTTGGGACCAAGACTAAATTTTTAAAGCTTCCAGCGACTGAGCTCCAGATCAGAACCAACGCTAACACCACCCTAACCCCTGTCACTAGTTTTAAATACCTGGGCATATGGTTCGACTCCCACTTAAAATTCGGAATGCACATTGATACCCTGACAACCAAGACCTATGCCAAACTAGGGGTACTTTACAGGAACAAATCCTCCTTAAGCCTGCTGGTCAGAAAGCGTATTGCACAGCAGATGCTAATGCCAATTATCGACTATGGAGACATAGTACTGTATATAGCTCGACACCCTCTACAATTCAATTTGTCGTTTCGTTCTACAATGCAACTACAACACACATCAATGCGAAATGCTCAAAGAACTAGATGGGTCATCACTCGAGTCTAGGAGCAAAGTTCACCTTTCCTGTTTTGCCTTCAAATACTTTTTGGCCAAGCTACCCGTCTACCTGAACAAGCTCCTCACCCCTACCACATGCAGCACTTATCACCTGAGATCTGACTCCAAAAGACTGTTCATGGTCCCAAGGCTCAACAAAGTATCCGGCCGCTCCTCCTTCTCTTACCGTGCACCCCAAAACTGGAACAACGTACCGGACGAGACTCTCACATCCACCACCAGTTTAAGTTCTTTCAAAACTAAGGCTGTCTCACATTTTAATCTGGTCTGTAACTGTTACATACGCCTATAATATATATTATCTCTAACTGTGCACGCAATGTCTTGTATATAATGTATACCCTGTTCATTTATGTAACTGTATTTGTAACCGTGTATAATTTGTCATATTAACTATGCCCAGGACATACTTGAAAACGAGAGGTAACTCTCAATGTATTACTTCCTGGTAAAACATTTTATAAATAAATTAACACAGACACACAGACACACCCACACAGACTTACATTCACACAGATACACAGACTTACATTTACACACCCACACAGACTTACATTAACACAGACACACAGACACACACCCACACAGACTTACATTCACACACAGACTTACATTCACACACAGACTTACATTCACACACAGACTTACATTCACACACAGACTTACATTCACACACCCACTTACACTCACACAGACTCACAATCACACAGACTCACAATCACACAGACTCACAATCACACAGACTCACGCACACAGACGTACACTCACACAGACACACACCCCCGGACTTACACTCACACCGACTTACACACACACACAGATATACACTCACACGGACACACAGACAGACACGCACACCAACATACATTCATACGGACATACACTCACACACACACACACACAGAGCTATACACACGCACACAGACATACATTCACACGGAAACACGCACAGAGACGCAGACAAACATTCCCACAGACAAACATTCCCACAGACAAACATTCTTCCAGACAAACATTCTTCCAGACAAACATTCCCACAGACAAACATTCCCACAGACACACATTCCCACAGACAAACACACACACTGAATCACATTCCCACAGACAAACATTCAGACACACACAGACATACACACACACACACACACACACACACACACACACACAGAGACACACACACACACACACGCTCTTGACGTGTCCTCACCTCTCCGTATCACTCTGATCACGGAGCTTTTCCCAGCGCTATCCAGACCCAGAAACAGAACCGTCACCCTCCTGTCATCCAGAGAGAAGGACACTTTATAAATATATATATACACACACACACACACAAATACATATAGCGCCAACATATTCCCCAGTGCAGTACAATACAGTGACACTCTTCTTTGACTATTTCCCCCGGGTCTTTTTTAAAATTTTTTATTTCAAACACTTGTATTGCTTTTCTGAGAGGGGCACATGCACATCACACGGCCGTGCGTACACCGTGTACATAATCATCACACACATTTAACAACCCGTAACATCCCACAGTTGGTTGATCGGGTTCGATCGGCCTGCACCTTGCCTTTTGTAACCTCCTATGCTTTGAGTGCACTATATTGGTCCCGTCCGGGGAGGATTCACATTTTTAGGAGGATCTTTGATCTGGCCCCTTAGTCTAGAAATGTAAAGGGCAGACGAAGAGAGAGAGAAGGAAGAGAGAAAGAGCAGGAAAGGGGGGAGTGGGGGTAGAGGGGGTGGGAACGGGGGAGAGCCAAGAGGAAGGGGGAGGGGTAGTGTCTTCCCCTCCACCCCGCCGGCAACCCCTCACCAGACATAAACCCCAACTGAGAGATGGGGGGCTGGGTGCGGTGCCCAACTGAATCGTCCCATTTTTAACCGCTTTAATTATAAGGCCACTGTACCCAAACGTTATCGAATTGTTCGATGTTCTGTCCCAGGAGCGCCGATAGGTATTCCATTAGCTTAACCTCGCTTACCCTGCGAAGGACAATCTGCTTAGACGGGGGTTTAATCTTTTCCCAATTAGCTGCTATTGAGCAGCGAGCCGCAGTCAGGATGAACGAGGCCATATCTTCGATGGGCTTCGCGAGAAGGATTACCAGCGGTTCCATCCGGACCTCAACCCCTACAATCTCCTCAACCAGTGAGCGGACCATACTCCAGGAGGTCTGGATTCCTGGGCATGTCCACCAGATCTCCTCTCTGGCCACACCCGCTCCAGCAGAGGTCAGACAGGCCAGGGAAGATCTGGCTCAGCCTAGTCGGGGTTAAGTACCATTGAAATAGAATTTTATTTATGATTTCCTTAATAGTAGTACAAATAGAAGTTTTGGCTGCTGCTTCCCAAATATCCTCCCAGTCATCTCTGTCTACATCCAGATTGAGGTCTTCAGCCCATTACATCATGTAATTGTGGTTGAAGGGACACATGGACCGTGCTAGCCCCGCGTAGATCTCTGCGATCAGACCCTTCCGGTATGTGCCCACCATACACATCTTTTCTAAAGACGTTGGACCTTCAAACATGGATGTTTGGGATATTGTTAGGAGAAAGTGTCTGATCTGGAGATAACCAAAAAGGGGGAGTCTTATGGAAAGGTATTTCTCCTGTAATGCAAGGAATGGGATAAGTGTCCCTTTGTCTATTAAATCTCCTGCTGATGTTGGCCAATCTAAATGTTTTAAGGTTCCCTGGGACGCAGCCCGGATGGAAATCAGGGTTACCGAAAATGGGTGTAAGTACAGAGGGGGAAGATGTCAGTTTATGTCTAGTTCTTGTTTTCACCCATATCTTCAACGTGCATCTCATAGCTCCCAGGCCTGTCTTGCCCGATATTATCTCCCCTCCCACTCCGGACCAGAGAATCGCCCCGAGGGAGAGGGGAGCGACACAGAAGGACTCAATTTCCAACCAGCAGCAGGACGCTGGGTCGTTGTTCCAGACTAGCCCTTGTTTTAGGTGGGTCGCTTGATAATTATATCTGGTACTCCCAGGCCTCCACACTCCCGTGGTGCTAACATTACCGATCTGGCTTCCCCCGGGTCTTTTAAAGATGGCCGACTTGGGGATTTCCAAAATGCTGCTCGTCCCTGATCGCTGCACCGGCGGGATGCTCGCTGCGTTAATTCCTCCTCTGGCAACAAATAGGTTAAGGACAGAAACCACCGACCCCTGCGCCAGCCTTACCTGATTGGTTCCTGCTTTACCTGCACCCAGCGCCAGCAGTGTGAGAGGAAGTGAAACATGGTCCGGTGTCCGGAGACGGAGAGATCGGGACACGTCCTGTCTGTGTGTCTAATGACAGTGACAGCAAAGTGACCTAAAGTGACCTAATGACAGTGATGTGTTTTATGGGTTAAAGCAAGAGGTGCGCAAACTTTTGGTGCTGCACCCCCTTGCCTGCTCTCCCCCACTGCTCCCCTCCTCACCTGCTTCTCCCCCACTGCTCCCCTCCTCACCTGCTTTTCCCCACATGCTTCCCTCCTCACCTGCTTCTCCCCCACATGCCCTGCTTCTCCCCCCCCTGCTGCTCCCCTCCTCACCTGCTTCTCCCCCACATGCCCCCTCCTCTTTCTCCCCCACATGCTCCCCTCCTCACCTGCTCCTCCCCCACATGCTCCCCTCCTCTCCTGCTTCTCCCCCACATGCCCCCTCCTCTCCTGCTTCTCCCCCACATGCTCCCCTCCTCACCTGCTTCTCCACCACATGCTCCCTTCCTCTCCTGCTTCTCCCCCACATGCTCCCCTCTTCACCTGATTCTCCCCCACATGCTCCCCTCCACACTTGCTTCTCCCACACATACTCCCCTCACCTGCTTTTCCCCACTGCTCCCCTCCTCACCTGCTACTCCCCCACTGCTCCCCTCCTCACCTGCTTTTCCCCACATGCTTCCCTCCTCACCTGCTTCTCCCCCACATGCCCTGCTTCTCCCCCCCTGCTGCTCCCCTCCTCACCTGCTTCTCCCCCACATGCCCCCTCCTCTTTCTCCCCCACATGCTCCCCTCCTCTTTCTCCCCCACATGCTCCCCTCCTCACCTGCTCCTCCCCCACATGCTCCCCTCCTCTCCTGCTTCTCCCCCACATGCCCCCTCCTCTCCTGCTTCTCCCCCACATGCTCCCCTCCTCACCTGCTTCTCCACCACATGCTCCCCTCCTCTCCTGCTTCTCCCCCACATGCTCCCCTCTTCACCTGATTCTCCCCCACATGCTCCCCTCCACACTTGCTTCTCCCACACATACTCCCCTCACCTGCTTTTCCCCACATGCTTCCCTCCTCACCTGCTTCTCTCCCACATGCCCCCCTCCTCTCCTGCTTCTCCCCCACATGCTCCCTCCTCACCTGCTTCTCCCCCACATGCTCCCCTCCACAACAGCCTCTCCCACATGCCCCCCTCCTCACCTGCTTCTCCCCCATATGCCCCCCTCCTCTCCTGCTTCTCCCTCACATGCTCCCGCGTCACCTGATTCTCCACCACATGCTTCCCTCCTCACCTGCTTCTCTCCCACATGCCCCCCTCCTCTCCTGCTTCTCTCCCACATGCCCCCCTCCTCACCTGCTTCTCCCCCCATGCCCCCCTCCTCTCCTGCTTCTCCCCCACATGCTCCCGCGTCACCTGATTCTCCACCACATGCCCCCCTCCTCACCTGCTTCTCCCCCACATGCCCCCCTCCTCTCCTGCTTCTCCCCCACATGCTCCCGCGTCACCTGATTCTCCACCACATGCTCCCCTCCTCTCCTGATTCTCCACCACATGCTCCCCTCCTCTCCTGATTCTCCACCACATGCTCCCCTCCTCACCTGCTTCTCCACCACATGCTCCCCTCCTCACCTGCTTCTCCCCCACATGCTTCCCTCCTCACCTGCTTCTCTCCCACATGCCCCCCTCCTCTCCTGCTTCTCTCCCACATGCCCCCCTCCTCACCTGCTTCTCCCCCACATGCCCCCCTCCTCTCCTGCTTCTCCACCACATGCTCCCTTCCTCACCTGCTTCTCCCCCACATGCTCCCCTTCTCAACAGCCTCCCCACATGCTCCCTCCTCACCTGCTTCTCCCCCACATGCTCCCCTCCACAACAGCCTCCCCCACATGCTTCTCCCCCACATGCTTCTCCCCCACATGCTCCCCTCCTCTCTAGCTTCTCCTCTACATGCTCTTCTCACCTGCATCTCCCCTTTCTCTCTTACCTCCTCACAATCTGCATCCCCTTCTCTCACTCACTCACTCGCTCACTCACTCACTCTCCTTTCTCACTCTACCCCTTCTTCTCTTTGAATCCTCACCATCTCTCTCTCTTATCCCTCCCCTCTCACTCTTCTATCCCTCCCCTCTCACTCTTCTATTCCTCCCCTCTCACTCTTCTATTCCTCCCCTCTCACGCTTCTATCCCTCCCCTCTCACTCTTCTATCCCCCCTCTCGCACCCTTCTCCCCCCCTCTCGCACCCTTCTCCCCCCCTCTCGCACCCCTCCCTTCTCCCCCCTCTCGCACCCTTCTCCCCCCTCTCGCACCCTTCTCCCCCCCTCTCTCCCCCTTGTCCCCCCTCTCCCCCCCTCTCGCACCCTTCTTTCCCCCTCTTGCACCCTTCTTCCCCCCTCTCGCACCCTTCTTCCCCCCTCTCGCACCCTTCTCCCCCCTCTCGCACCCTTCTCCCCCTCTCGCACCCTTCTCCCCCCTCTCGCAGTCTTGTCCCCTCTCCCTCTTGTCCCACTCACTCTTCTCTCCAACTCTTCCCCCCCCTCTCTCTCTCACCCTTCTCCCCCCTCTCACTCTTCCCCCTTCTCTTTCTTATCCCCCACTCTACTACCCCCTCTATTCTCTCTCCTCCTTTCTCCCCCTCACTCTTATCCTTTCTGTCTTGGCCCCTAACTGTGGTGTGGGCGTTGAAGACAGCAGCAGGATGGACTCCCGCTATGTTACTGCCTCCTCTGCCGGGGAGCGAGTCTCTACCTTTGGCGGACCGCAGACAACCATCTTCCGAGCCCGATGTGGCCAGCAGACCGTACTGTGCCCACCCCTGCGTTAACGGGACAGTCCCACGTAGCGACCTGACATAATAAAGTAAGAGAAATGAAACTCACAGTAGACGGCTTGCGGGCGTCCGGAATGCTCTCTCCATGGCACAGACTGCTAAACTTTAATCTGGACTAATCACCGTGCGGCTAATCTTGGGGAGGATGAGGGAGCAGAGGATTCTGGGAGAAGAATATCTTAGGCAATGAGAGGGAGGGGGGCACAGATTTATTTCCCAGGAGCCTGCTGGGCGACCTAATTACAGAAGAGATAAGGCTGGTCTGCCTGTATTTACTGGATACTAGCCAGATACACTGAGAGTGACACATGTACGCACGTATTTACCTACGTACACACACACACACACATATATATATACATATATATATATATAAAAAGGAAAAAAGAGGAGAGAGCGCACGCCCATAGCGTATAAAAGTTTTAATGAGGGGGAGGGGGAGAGAGGGGGGTAAAAAACGCACTTACAAAAATGCAATAAAATCAAGCATATGTGATATATAATAATCACCACCATCCGGTTTTTCTGTAGACTCTTGGGGCCGTCCCAGGCTCCGTTGGTAAAGGAGCGACGTCACAGCAGATTCCCAGGGCTGGTAACACCGTCCGGTCAAACTGCAGACTTTTGGGGCTGTCCCAGGCTCCGTTGCGGGAAACAGATAATACATCAGCTGATACTAGCAAAGGGGCCAGGTCCAAAGAACCACCCACTGCTCATAGATCGGCCCATTTTTTAGACGGGACCCCGAGGCAGGAGGGGAGGTCGAAAGGGAGAGATCCAGACAAGTTGACCGGAGTCTGACTTCCGGCGCCGGTGTTACAGCCCGTACCTCCCCTGCCGTCTCCTGAGCTCCTGCTCTGAGTGGACGTATCCGCCTGCCACGGCCAAGCCACCGCCGCCCGCTGTCTCAACGTCTTCCCTCCGCTGACATCGTCTTCTACTGCCTCTCCGCTCCCTGACTCCTGTGCAGCTCCGCTCCCTGACTCCTGTGCCGCTCCCTGACTCCTGTGCAGCTCCGCTCCCTGACTCCTGTGCCGCTCCCTGACTCCTGTGGCGCTCCCTGACTCCTGTGCAGCTCCGCTCCCTGACTCCTGTGCCGCTCCCTGACTCCTGTGCCGCTCCCAGACTCCTGTGCCGCTCTGCTCCCTGACTCCTGTGCCGTTCCCTGACTCCTGTGCCGTTCCCTGACTCCTATGCAGCTCCGCTCCCTGACTCCTGTGCCGCTCCGCTCCCTGACTCCTGTGCCGCTCCCTGACTCCTGTGCCGTTCCCTGACTCCTATGCAGCTCCGCTCCCTGACTCCTGTGCCGCTCCGCTCCCTGACTCCTGTGCAGCTCCGCTCCCTGACTCCTGTGCCGCTCCGCTCCCTGACTCCTTGCCGCTCCCTGACTCCTGTGCAGCTCCGCTCCCTGACTCCTGTGCCGCTCCCTGACTCCTGTGCCGCTCCCTGACTCCTGTGCAGCTCCGCTCCCTGACTCCTGTGCCGCTCCCTGACTCCTGTGCCGCTCCCTGACTCCTGTGCCGCTCTGCTCCCTGACTCCTGTGCCGCTCCCTGACTCCTGTGCCGCTCCCTGACTCCTGTGCCGCTCCCTGACTCCTGTGCCGCTCCCTGACTCCTGTGCCGCTCCCTGACTCCTGTGCCGCTCCCTGACTCCTGTGCCGCTCCCTGACTCCTGTGCCGCTCCCTGACTCCTGTGCCGCTCCCTGACTCCTGTGCCGCTCCCTGACTCCTGTGCCGCTCCCTGACTCCTGTGCCGCTCCCTGACTCCTGTGCCGCTCCCTGACTCCTGTGCAGCTCCCAGACTCCTGTGCAGCTCCCAGACTCCTGTGCCGCTCCCTGACTCCTGTGCCGCTCCCTGACTCCTGTGCCGCTCCCTGACTCCTGTGCCGCTCTGCTCCCTGACTCCTGTGCCGCTCCCTGACTCCTGTGCCGCTCCCTGACTCCTGTGCCGCTCCCTGACTCCTGTGCCGCTCTGCTCCCTGACTCCTGTGCCGCTCCCTGACTCCTGTGCCGCTCCCTGACTCCTGTGCCGCTCCCTGACTCCTGTGCAGCTCCCAGACTCCTGTGCAGCTCCCAGACTCCTGTGCCGCTCCCAGACTCCTGTGCAGCTCCGCTCCCTGACTCCTGTGCCGCTCCCTGACTCCTGTGCCGCTCCCTGACTCCTGTGCCGCTCTGCCCCGACTCCTGTGCCGCTCCCTGACTCCTGTGCCGCTCCCAGACTCCTGTGCAGCTCCGCTCCCTGACTCCTGTGCCGCTCCCTGACTCCTGTGCCGCTCCCTGACTCCTGTGCCGCTCTGCCCCGACTCCTGTGCCGCTCCCTGACTCCTGTGCCGCTCCCTGACTCCTGTGCCGCTCCCTGACTCCTGTGCAGCTCCCAGACTCCTGTGCCGCTCCCAGACTCCTGTGCAGCTCCGCTCCCTGACTCCTGTGCCGCTCCCTGACTCCTGTGCCGCTCCCTGACTCCTGTGCCGCTCTGCTCCCTGACTCCTGTGCCGCTCTGCTCCCTGACTCCTGTGCCGCTCTGCTCCCTGACTCCTGTGCAGCTCCGCTCCCTGACTCCTGTGCCGCTCCCTGACTCCTGTGCCGCTCCCTGACTCCTGTGCTGCTCTGCTCCCTGACTCCTGTGCCGCTCCCTGACTCCTGTGCCGCTCCCTGACTTGCCAAGCCTGGTACGTGAGAGGAGGCGGGGGGGCCAAATTTAAATTTTCGCGTAGGGCGCATGCCACCCTTGTGCCGGCCCTGTAGTGATTCCTTATATACTCTAAACCACACCAAATGAGACTGTCTAGTTATTCTTACTTTGTGCTCATGTTTTACTTTCTGCCTCATTGGTTATTATGTTACTTTTATGGCATGTTTGTCCCTTCAACAGCTAGGTTGCTGCTTATCTACAGACACCATGTTCTTTCTCTGGTTTCTGGGCGTTCTGCCAACATTACCATGTGTCTCTATATCTCTCCCATTCTCCTTCTCTCTGTCTCCCCCCTCTCTGTATCTCTCCCATTCTCCTTCTCTGTCTCTCTGTATCTCTCCCATTCTCCTTCTCTGTCTCTCCCTCTCTGTGCCTCTCGCATTACCTCTCTGTCTCTCTCCCATTCCCTCCCTCTCCCTCCCCCCTCTCTGTATCTCTCCCATTCTCCTTCTCTGTCTCTCCCTCTGTGTCTCTCGCATTACCTCTCTGTCTCCCCCTCTCTCTCTCTGTATTTCTCCAATTCCCTCTCTCTCCCTCCCCCTCTCTGTATCTCTCCCATAGGCACTCAGATAGCAGCACCCTCTCCAGTAGTCTGGCCTAGGCCGCGATTATACAGCGCATGATGGCGCTCGCGTGCCAACCACAAATTGCCTAATGCCTAGGAGGCTGCTCCTAGTGCGCGCGTGCGATGGCGCGACCGCGATTTGAAGAGACAATTTTTTTTGTCCTTTCAAGTGTAGCCGCGTGACGTCCACGTCACAGATCGCTGGGGCTGCAGGAGTACGCGAGGCTGTGCGCTCCGTTGTGCGTGGACACGCGGGTAGTATAATCTTAGCCTTATACTCGTGTGCCCAAATCCCTTTGACACTCCAATTTCTTATATATAAACTGCCTGGGAATTAGGTAAAATGAAAAGTGCCTGCTTAGTTCCAACATGACCGACAGCCGGACCTGGCCAGAAGTCGGACCCAACTTGCAGTGCCGGCCGGACGAGCCCCCTGCTGACCATCCACAAGGTAAGTCTGTTTTTGAAAAATATGTATTGTCGGTCTTGTTTATATGTATTGGGAGAGTGGGGGGCTTTTTAATATGTATTGGGGGAGTTGGGGGCTTTTAAAAATGTATTGGGGCTGTGGGGGGCTTTTTAAAATGTATTGGGGGAGAGGGAGGGAGGGGGTGAGAAAAAGCAGGAGTTAGGGTTATAGGGAAAATATATTGAAACACAAACAAGGAAGAAACCCACAACAAGCACTCTGAAGTATCCAAAAGTAACAATAAATGTATTAACCAAAAGAACAACAAATTAAAAAAAAATGCAGCTTAAGATCAAAACTGGGGGGGACAGACGGTACAGGTGTTTCGGGCCCGGAGGAGGGGGGAGAGAATGAGAGGAGGGGGGAGAGAATGAGAGGAGGGGGGAGAGAATGAGAGGAGAAGGGAAGAGAATGAGAGGAGAAGGGGAGAGAATGAGAGGAGAAGGGGAGAGAGAATGAGAGGAGAAGGGGAGAGAGAATGAGAGGAGAAGGGGAGAGAATGAGAGGAGATGGGGAGAGAGAATGAGGAGAAGGGGAGAAAGAATGAGAGGAGGGTGGAGAGGAGGGGGGGGGGAGAATGAGAGGAGAGGGGGAGAGAATGAGAGGAGGGGGAAGAATGACAGGATGGGGGAGAATGAGAGGAAGGGGGAGAGAATGAGAGGAGGGGGGGGGAATGAGAGGATGGGGAGAGAATGAGAGGAAGGGGGAGAGAATGAGAGGAGGGGGGAGAGAATGAGAGGAGGGGGGAGAGAATGAGAGGAGGGGGAGAGAGAGAATGAGAGGAGAGAGAATGGGGGGATGGAGATAGGATGAGAGGAGGGAAAAGAGAATGAGAGGAGGGAGCGAGAGATGAGAGAAGGGGAGAGAATGAGAGGAGAAGGGGAGAGAGAATGAGAGGAGATGGGGATAGAGAATGAGAGGAGGGGGGAGAGAATGAGAGGACGGGGGGGGGGGGAGAGAGAGAATGAGAGGAGGGGGGAGAGAGAGAATGAGAGGAGGGGAGAGAGAGAATAAGAGGAGGGGGAGAGAATGAGAGGAGAGAGAATGAGAGGGGAGAATGAGAGGAGGGGGAGAGAGAGAATGAGAGCAGGGAAAGAATGAGAGGAGGGGGGAGAGAATGAGAGGAGGGGGGAAGAATGAGAGGAGAATGAGAGGAGGGGGGGAGAGAATGAGAGGAGGGGGGTGAGAATGAGAGGAGGGAGAGAATGAGAGGAGGGGGGAGAGAGAGAATGAGAGGAGGGGGGAGAGAGGGAATGAGAGGAGGGGGGAGAGAGAGAATGAGAGGAGGGGAGAGAGAATAAGAGGGGGAGAGAATGAGAGGAGAGAATGAGAGGAGGGGAGAGAGCATGAGAGGAGGGAGAATGAGAGGAGGGGGAGAGAGAGAATGAGAAGAGAGAGAATGAGAGGAGGGGAGAGAGAATGAAAGGAGGGGGAGAGAGAGAATGAGAGGAGAGAGAATGAGAGGAGGGGAGAGAGAATGAGAGGAGGGGGAGAGAGAATGAGAGGAGGGGGGAAGAATGAGAGGAGAATGAGAGGAGGGGGGAGAGAATGAGAGGGGGGGGGAGGGAGAGAATGAGAGGAGGGGGGAGAGAGGGAATGAGAGGAGGGGGGAGAGAGAGAATGAGAGGAGGGGAGAGAGAGAATAAGAGGGGGAGAGAATGAGAGGAGAGAGAATGAGAGGAGGGAGAATGAGAGGAGGGGGAGAGAATGAGAAGAGAGAGAATGGGAGAGAGAATGAGAGGAGAGAGAATGAGAGGAGGGGGAGAGAGAGAATGAGAGGAGGGGGAGATATGTAACAAGCTGTTATAACTGTAGGGTGAGCACATGTCCCGGTTTAGCGGGAAAGTCCCGGATTTGCAGCACATGTCCCCGTGGTTTCGACTGCAGAGCGGGCGGGGCGGGGCTAGCATTGTTGGGGGCGGGGCTAACACGGTTGGGGGTGTGGCTAGCTGGGGGGTGGGGTTAGCATTGTTGGGGGTGGGGCCAGTAGCATGCCTGCTCCTCGCGCAGACCCTCCTGTTACATCTGGTTCCTTTAGGTCAGTGTGTATGTGATGGTCTGTGTGTGTGTGTGTGTGTGTGTGTGTGTGTGTGTGTGTGTGTGTGTGTGTGTGTGTGTGTGTGTGTGTGTGTGTGTGTGTGTGTGTACACGTGATGGTCAGTCTGTGTGTGTGTGTGTGTGTGTGTGTGTGTGTGTATATATATGTATGTGATGGTCAGTCTGTATGTTTGTATGTGATGGTCAGTCTGTATGTATGTGATGGTCAGTCTGTATGTATGTTTGTATGTGATGGTCAGTCAGTCTGTGTGTATGTATGTATATATGTGATGGTCAGTCTGTGTGTATGTATGTATATATGTGATGGCCAGGCTGTGTGTATATACGTGATGGTCAGTCTGTATGTATGTATGTATGTATGTATATATGTGATGGTCAGGCTGTGTGTATGTATGTATATATGTGAGGGTCAGTCTTTATGTATGTATATATGTGATGGTCAGTCTGTATCTATGTATATATATGAAGGTCAGTCCGTGTGTATGTATGTATGTGATGGTCAGCCCGGGGGTGTGTATGTATGTGATGGTCAGTCTGTGTGTGTATGTATGTGATGGTCAGTCGGTCTGTGTATGTATGTGATGGTCAGTCTGTGTGTGTGTGTATGTATGTGATTATCAGTCTGTGTGTATGTATGTGATGGTCAGTCTGTGTGTGTGTGTGTGTATGTATGTGATCGTCAGTCTGTGTGTGAGTATGTATGTGATGGTCAGTGGCTGTTTGTCTGCTGGTCTGTCTGAGTGTTGTATAGGTCAGTGGTTGTGTATGTGTCTTGTGCAAATCCGTGTCAGATAATGTGTCTGAGTTGTGCATGTCAGGGTCTTTATGTGTGAGTTGTGCAGGTCAAGGTCTTTGTGTGTGAGTTGTGCAGGTCAAGGTCTTTGTGTGTGAGTTGTGCAGGTCACGGTGTGTGTGTTGTGTAGGTGGCGGTCTGTGCGTGAGTTGTGTAGCGCGCTCTGTGTGTGTTGTGTAGGTTATGGTCTGTGTATGTGAGTTGTGTAGGTCAGGGTGTGTGTGAGTTGTGTAGGTCGCTGTCTGTGTGAGTTGTATAGGTCGCGGTCTGTGTTTTTGTGTGTACAGTATGTGTAGGGAAGAGAGAATGGCAAGAGTGGGGGACAGGAGAGAGACTGGCAAGGGGGGGGGGGAAGGGAGAGAGAATATTGGGGAGGGAGAGAATGGGGGGGACCAATAACAGAGAGAGAGGGAGTAGGTGGAGAGAGAGAAGAGGAGAGGGAGGGAGGATGAGGGAGGACGAGAGAGGATGGGGGACGAGAGAATGGGGGGGGGTGTGGAGTATAATTAATACATCATAAATTGGGGACGCTATTAGACTAATACCATTACAATATTTATTTTTTAGTGATTCATGTGTTTTATAAATGCATTTTGAATGTGTCCCGGTTTTTAATTTTGAAAATCTGATCACCCTAGTTATAAGAGCAGAAATGCTCCGTAACCACAAAGTGACAGATGTGACAAATGCACCTGGTATTGTCCCCACATCACCCACAGTCTGTTTTGTGTCACTTCCTTTTTGTTTACTTTTTTTAGTGCATCACTTTGTGAACATGTGTACAAAATAAATGTCAGGATAAAAAAGTGTACAGGGAAGGGGGGGGAGTGTTGGAGGGTGTGAGAGCGGGGGGAGTGTTGGAGGGTGTGAGAGCGGGGGGAGTGGTGGAGGGAGAGAGAGGGGGGACTGGTGGAAGAAGAGAGAGAGAAAAAGAGTGCAAAAAAAGGAAGGGAGAAATGGGGAGGAAGAGGGGGAGAGAGTGCTACAATATAATATAAGAATATAGGTGTATACGTTACTTTTACAGACATTTCATGGACAGTTAGAGACAATAGGATTATGGGCGTATATGTTACAGTTACAGACCAGATTAAAATGTGAGACAACTGAAGTCTTAAAAGAACTTAGAATCGTGGTGGATGTGAGAGTCTCCGGCAGACTGTTCCAGTTTTGGGGTGCACGGTAAGAGAAGGAGGAGCGGCCAGATACTTTGTTGAACCTTAGGACCATGAACAGTCTTTTGGAGTCAGATCTCAGAGGATAAGTGCTGCATGTGGTAGGGGTGAGGAGCTTGTTCAGATAGACGGGTAGCTTGCCCAGAAAGTATTTGAAGGCAAGACAGGAAATATGAACTTTGTGCCTAGACTCGAGTGATGGCCAGTCTAGTTGTTTGAGCATTTCCCAGTGACGGGTGTTGTAGTTACATTGGAGGACAGAGCGGCATATTGAGTTGTAGAGGGTGTCTAGTTTGCTAAGGTGAGTTTGCAGTGCTGTACCATATACTATGTTCCCTGATGGAGGGTTTGACGGTAAAGTTTGGGGTTAGGGTGAAAGAGGGGAAGACAATAGCATTTCTAAGGGGACTGACGCTACAGCAGAAGTAATGGGGAATTCTATGGCGTCTGGGACCATAGGGGAATTAAAAGGGTAATTCTTTAAGGATGGGGGCCATATGGGAAGTACATTTAATTTTGTTAGGGACTAGAGCAAAAGTGGAATTTATAGAGACTGGGGCTTAAGGGCAAAAGTGGAATTTTAAAGGGACTGAGGCTACAGGGGAAGCCAAGGAGATTTCTATAGGGTCTTGAGCGATAGGGCAAGTAAAGGAGAATTCTATATGGACTGGGGCTATAGGGAAAGTAAATACATGTTTGTTGGGGACTGGGGCTTTATGGGAAATAAATGGGATTTCTTTAGGGATTGGGGTGATAGGAGATGTAAAAGGGAATTGTATAGGGACTAGGGCTATTGGGGAAGTAAAAAGGATTTATATAATGACTGGGACAACAGGAGAAATAAACGAGCTAATTACATATTTCTGGCTGTGACAGGGTTAATGTCACCTCCCTCCTCTCCCTCCCTCCTCTCCCTCCCCTCTCTCTGACTTTATCATAACAGAGTGGCAGGAAAGAAGAGAAATGAAGAAATAAGAGTTTATCAGATTACTCCCACTGACAGAGAACAAAACTCAGTGCCCATCTCAACGTACATCTCAGTGCCAGCCTCTCACACACACAGCGGCAGTGCCAGCCTCCCCCTAAAACACAGTGGCAGTGCCAGCCTCCCCCTAAAACACGGTGGCAGTGCCAGCCTCCCCCTCACGCACACAGCAGCAGTGCCACACACACAGGCAGTGCCAGCCTCCTCACAAACACAGGGCCAGTGCCAGCTTCTCCCTCACACACGGGCAGTAGCAGTCTCCGTCTCACACACAGTGTCAGTGCCAGCCACACACACAGGAGCAGTGCCAGCCCCCCGCTCTCACACACACAAAACGGCCCTCCCAGCCTCCCCCTCACACACACAGCAGCAGTTCCAGCCTCCCCCTCTCTCACACACACACAGCGGCAGTGCCAGACACACACGGCGGCAGTGCCAGCCTCCCCCTTACACACAGCGACAGTGCCAGCCTCCCCCTCACACAGACAGGGCAAGTGCCAGCCTCCCCCTCACACAGACAGGGCCAGTGCCAGCCTCCCCCTCACACAGACAGGGCCAGTGCCAGCCTCCCCCTCACACAGACGGGGCCAGTGCCAGCCTCCCCCTCACACAGACAGGGCCAGTGCCAGCCTCCCCCTCACACACACAGGACCAGTGCCAGCCTCCCCCTCACACACAGGACCAGTGCCAGCCTCCCCCTCACGCACCCCTCACACAGCAGCAGCAGCAGCAGCCTTCCCCTCACACATACAGCGGCAAGGTCAGCCTCCCCCTCACACACACCCACTGGCAATGCCAGCCTCCCCCTCTCACACAGCGGCAGTTCCAGCCTACCACGCACACACAGCAGCAGTGCCACCCCCCGCCTCTCTCACACACACACACAGTGCCAGCCTCCCCCTCTCTCACACACACACAGCAGCACCAGCCTCACACATACACATAGGGCCGTTGTAACCACTAGGCAACCTACCTGGTCGCCTAGGGAATCAAATTGGGGGGGAGGGGGCGGCAAGAGCGGCGGCGGAAGAGGACGACGGTGGGTGCAGAGCGGCAGCAGAGACGGGGACTGGGAGAAGAGGACCACAGGACCGGAGCAGGGCGATGGCAGAGGAGACGGGCGGTGAGAGGAGAAGACAGAGTTCCAACAGAGTAGAGCAGGGCGGCAGATGTGGATGGCAAGGGAGGAGCACCCCATCAGTCTGAACCAGAAGTCTTCACTGACTTCAGGTGTCTCCCGATGTTACAGCGCTGCTCCTCCCCTGCCGTGCTGCTCTGCTGCCGCCCTGCTGTGCTCCCGCTGTCCCACTCCTCTGCTGCCCTGCCCTGCTCTGGTGGTCCTCTGTCCCCTTCTCCCGCCATATAAAGCAAAAAAAGAGCGCAGAAAAGGAAAATTACAATGAGTTCCAATACAATAAAATGTATAAAAGGAACAAAATAGCACTTGCATATAAAATAGGGTCACGTAGAGCCGGTCATCCACACATCCAAAGGGACACAGCCATGAGGGTCAGATCCTGGAGAGTCGGGCTCCCGCAAGCTCACAATCCAAGGTAGAATTTGGAACACGGTCCAACCAGCAAGTTGTTAGAAGCGGTGGGTGCCATCGGAGTTGGCGTCCTCGTGGAGATCGCGGGATGTCGGTTTCCAGACGTCCATTGTCACATAGCTACATGATGACCTCCACGAGGACGCCAACTCCAATGGCGCCCACCGCTTCTAACAACTTGCTGGTTGGACCGTGTTCCAAATTCTACCTTGGACTGTGAGCTTGCGGGAGCCTGACTCTTTTTTTTTGTTTTATATGTCCTGGGTTACCCGGCCGGTCACAGGAGAATTGGAGCAGCAGAGGGAAAACCATCCCATATTTGCAATGAATGTGATTGCAGGGACAGCGCGCACTTTATTCTCTTCCCTTCTCCCGCCACACTCCTCTGCCACTGCCCTCCTCTGCCGCTGCCCTGCTCCACTCCCGCAGTCATCCTGCACTGAAGCCAGGTAGGGTGAGAGGAAGATGGTAAGGGGGGGGAGAGTGAGAAAGGGGGGGGTGAGAGAAGATATGGGGGGGTGAAAGAGGATGACTGGTTGAGAGCATGAGAATGGGAGGTAGAGGCGGGGGGAGAGGTAGAGGAGGGGGGAGATAGGAAGAGGAGAGGGGAAAAAGGTAGAGGAGAGTGGGGAGATAGGAAGAGGAGAGGGGAAAGAGAGGTAGAGGAGAGTGGGGAGATAGGAAGAGGAGAGGGGAAAGAGGAAGAGGAGGGGGGGACAGAATTAGAGGAGATGGGGTGAGACGATGAGGAAGGGGTGAGACGATGTGGAAAGGAGGGGGTGAGACGATGGGGTGAGTAGATGAGGATGGGGTGAAAGAGGATGAGAACAGGGTGAGAGCGGTTGAGAGGAGAGTGAAAGAGGATGATGAGGGGACGGTGAGAGGATGAGGAGGGGTAGGTGAGAGAATGAGGAGAGAGGTTGAGGTGGGGGGTGAGTGGTTGAGGTTGGAGGTGAGAGTGGATGATGAGGTGGGGGTGAGTGGATGAGGAGGGGAGGGTGAAAGAGGGGACGGTAGGGGGGTGAGAGCAGTTGAGGATCGGAGGGTGAAAAAGGATGAAGAGGGGATGGTGAGAGTATGACGAGGGATGGGTGGGAGAGAGAATGAGGAGTGGAGGAGGGGGTGAGAGAGGATGAGCAGGTGAGTGGATGAGTTGGGGTGGGTCAGAGAGAGAATGAGGAGTGGAGGGGGAGAGAGAGAGGATGAGGAGGGGTGAGTGAGAGAGAATGGGGCTATGCCATTTAAAACAAAAATACGAACGTTCAGGGGGGGACAAGGGCTGAAGGTCCGTTTAGGGTGCATACTGACACACATTGGCAATGCAAGATACACACACACACACACACACAAACACACAAACACACACACAGTGCCAGCCTCCCCCTCTCTCACACACACACACACACACACACACACACACACACACACACACAGTACCAGCCATGCACGCACACAGTGGCAGTACCAGCCTCCCCTTTATTAGCATCCTGTGAGCGAGGAAGTGAAAAGGTTAATGGACAGTGTCTCGGCTCATTACTATATTAGGCAATAGAGTAACTCCTGAGGGTAAGAAGGCGACAGGGTCATAGTGACTGCCAGAACTGAGCCCATGGGGGCAAGGGGGACAGAGAGGAGGGGAGGAGGGAGGAGGAAGAGGAGGAAGGTGAGTGAGTGAGAGAGGAAGGGGGGGGGGCAGAGGGGAAGAATGGGTGTGAGGTGAAGGGGGGGGGCAGAGGGGAAGAGTGGGTGTGAGAGGGGAAGGGGTGGGAGAGAAGGAAAGGTACTGAAGTCTTTCCTGAGTGGGTGAGAGAGCGACAGGGTCATACTGACTGGCAAAACCGAATCCTTGGGGGAGAGGGGGGAGGCGGAGAGGGAAGGGGGAGAGAGAAAGGGAGAAAGAGGGGAACGGAAGGAAGAGGGAAAGGAGTGGGAGAACATGGGGAGGAGAGCAGAGAGAGGGTTAGGAAGGGGGAGAGTGGGGAGGGGAGAAGAGAGGGGAATGAGAGAAGCGGAGAAAGGACATGGAGAAGGAGGGGGATTGGGGAGGCAGGGGGAAGGGGTGGAGGAGGGGTAGAGAATGGAGGAGGGGGAATGGGCGCAGAAGGGAAGAGGGGAAGGGGTGCAGAAGGGAGGAGGGGGAAGGGGCGCAGAAGGGAGGAGGGGGAAGGGGCGCAGAAGGGAGGAGGGGAGAGAATAAAGGGAGGAGGGGGAAGGGGCGCAGAAGGGAGGAGGGGGGGGGGAATAAAGGGAGGAGGGTGAGAAGTGAGAAGGAAGAGGGAGGATGAGAGGTAATAGAAAGGTTGGAAGTAGGGCTGGACATTGGCACAGGTGTTCCTTGATTGGGGAGCGGGCCTCGGTTACAGGGAGATGGAGGTACTACCAGGACTGGACAGCGATGTCTTGCTAGCGATATGTGACTAACAGTATGAGTACACAGCTCCAGTCACCTGAAGCCAAAACGGCCCGGAGATTCCAGCTGTTCTAGAGAGTGAACCCGGAACCAATACTCCCAGAGTTTAGGAGGCAATGTTGTTTGATGTACAGGCGGGAGACGAGGAAGGTAAGCCGGACAGAACCCAACGTGACTGACCCTCCATCCCTGACTGTGTGACGAGGGTACAGAGCAGAGCCGCGTGTTTCCGGGAAACCCAGCTGTCTAATCTGCGCATGGGCCGACCCTGGATCAGATCAGTTCCTATGGAAGAGTGGGCTCCTGTACTCATACCAAAACACATGTGACCCAGAATTTTTACTGGCGGGTGGGGAGTAGGTAGACAAGGTGAACCATTCCAGTGGGAACCGGTAGATATAGCACAGGGCCCCTGATGATCCTGAGTAGGTCTTGCAAGTGGTATATATATATCCTCACCGTGGTGAACTTTGCCATGAGGTATCCCGAGGCAGTGGTGCTTTCCTCGATAGAAGCCCATAAGGTAGCGGGGGCACTCATCAATATATTTACTAGGGTAGGTTTCCTAAAGTGAGATCCTAACCGCTCAGTGGGTGCAGTTCATGTTGGAACTGCTCCAGTATCTCTGGGCTAAACGCGGGATTAAGCAAATTTGCACTGCCCCCTACCATCGCCGGACGAACGGACTGTGCGAGTGGTTTAATGGAGATGCTATGGGTGTTCGTGGAAGCTGGAGGACTGGGAAGCTAGTTTGCAGCACCTCCTGGTTTCCTACACAGAGGGGCTGCAGTAGTCAACTGATTTCTCTCCCCTTGCGCTTTTTTACAGGTGTTGGGTGCGGGGATTGCTTGACCTGTTCCATGAGGGATGAGAGGGGGAGACCACCATGACCAATGCCTCGGGGGTGAGGTACGTGGAGCTCAGGGAGCAGTTAGAAGATCTCATGGGGTTGGCACAGGCTAACCTCAGGGCGGATCAGATCAGGCAAAAGCGCTGGTACGACCGAAATACCCATAACCCAGAGTTTATCCCTTGGCAGCAAATCTTGGTTCTGAAGCCCACTTGCCAGAACAAGCTGCTGGCTGCCTGGTCCTGCCCTTACAAGGTCATCCGGAGGGTAAACAAGACCAATTACGTTGTGGGCATAAACAAAGATCTGACTAGACAGTGGACCTACCACATTAATATGCTGAACTCGTATATAGCGAGTAAGCTGGTGGCAATGGCTGTGTGTAGCCCGCCACTGGAAGATCAGGTGTGCCGGGCTCTTCTCAACCTCCTTGGGGAAACCAAGCAGGGAGGCTATTCTAATCCGGTGGGGATCAGGACCCAGCTCTTTGCTCCCCAATGGGCGCAGGGGATAGAGTTTTTAGGGAGGTACCAGGGCCTCTTTACAGACAAGCCAGGCAAGACCCATCTGCGATCAGAGCACCCCACCGCAAATGTGCCTACAGGGTCTCCACCAAGGTTGGGCAAAGTATTGAGAGGGAGATAGAGGAGATGCTGGCCTTAGGGGTAATAATACGGTACCACCTCTGCCACCAGAAATAAGTCTATCACGGTAAACCAGACTTTTAACACAGATCGTCAACACTAGCCAGAACAAGAGAGTTAAATAACAAAGTTTTATTCTGCCTAGAGCCAACAGGGCACAATTAAGGCGATAGCTTTCCACAGACTCTTGGGACTGGGGACCCCTAGCTCTCAAGGTGTAGGATGGTGCCGAAACTAGCTTACCCTAGATGCTGCCTTGATCCGTCCATTCTTCAATCCCAGTAACAAGGGATGCCTGTTGCTTGTCCACAGTTCATTTTCTAGTTGGTCTCTAGTCACTGATATCAACCATGAACTGTGGAGTCCTGATCGGCATCAGCTTGTATAGAACCTCGGCCTCCATCTGAAAACATGGAAACCGAGGTGCGGACCAATCAGCAGAGACCTATCCTCCATTGAGCCAATCAGTTCATAGTTCCCTTTCTAGTTGGCCTCTAGACACCAAGGCCAAGCATGAACAACTCTGGAGTCCTGATTGGCATTGGCCGCCATCTGAAATAATAGAGGACGGAGTGCCGATCAATCTGCAGAGCCAATCAGGAACCCGGGTCTTGACCAGACGGGCCATTCAGGGCCGTGGGTGGTGATAGTGCCTCACGGCAGCCCCCAGGGAAGGAACTTTAGGAGCATGTGAAATTGGTTCTGACCAATGGGCATCGAGCCGATGGGGCTAGGACCCAGGCATCAGTACCTAATTACAGCTCTATACCTCCCTGCCGGGGAGAGAGCAAAGCTCTGCTTTTGGAGCGTGTACCTTCCCAGCACTAGGGACCGCCCTTCCCCACCAGGAACTGCACCTGGCCCCACACAAAGGCTGGTCCCTTACTCATTGTATGCTAGCCACTCAACCTTGGAAAGTGGCCCAAGCACACAATGAGTCACACACAAATACACACAAATCACACAGATACATAAATGCTGTAGAAATGTAGCTAACGAGGGGGTGATATATTAAACAGGGCTGTCAGCCATTTTGTAGATTAAGATGGCCGCTCTGACCTTGTACCTGGGTCGGCATCTTAACTGGTAAGGGCAACACGCTGGCTTAACCTTTATTATGCTGGGGGGGAAGGAGCGGGAGGAAAGTGTGAGAGGGGGGAAGAGAGTGGGGGAGGGGTAAAAGGCTGGTGGAGTAAAAGGGGGGCAGAGAGAGGAAATTGAGGAAAGAATGAAGAAAGGGGGTTCCTGAGGAAAGGGGGGGAGAGAGTGAGGAAATGGGGGGAGAGAGAGTGAGGAAAAGGGGAAGAGAGGAAAAAGGGGAAAGAGGAAAGAAAAATTGGGGGAGAGAGAAGGGGGTGAGAGGGGGAAATGTGAAGAGGAGAGGTGGAGATGGCTGAAGGGGGGATAAGAGAGAAGGGGGGGGGAGAACCAAGAAGTAGTATGAGAGAGGGGAGGAGAAGGGGGAGCAAGCGTGAGGGGGTTTGAAGGGGGGGGGGGAGAGAGAAAGATATTGTGAGGTAGGGGCTGGAGAGAGGAATATAAAGAGTGAGGAGAGAGAGAGACAGAAGGATGAAAGAAGATATATAATGAGGGGAATAGAGATGAGATTTGGACTGGAGATATAACCAGAGAGAGAGCAATACATATGTAAGAAGGGAAGAGGAAGGGTGAGATGGAGGGAGGAGAGAATGGAGTGGGACAGGGAGGAAGAAGTGAGACAGGGAGGGAGTGGAGAGAGGCAGGTAACATGGGAGGAGTATTAGAGAGAAGGAAAGAAAAGTATGGGAGGAGAGAGTGGTGAAGGGAGGCGTGAGAGACCGGTAAGGAGGGAGGGGTGTGAGGGGGAGGTAATGAGGGAGGAGTGTGAGGGGGAGGTAATGAGGGAGGAGTGTAAGAGAGGGAAGGAGGTGAGAGTGAGACAGGTAAGGCTGCGCTTATAGTGCCGGCGACGGCGATGCGAATTCGCCCGAAAACAAAAGCATTGCTGCCACCTCGTGCGCTTATAGTGCACGCGGCGGCGACGGATCGCCATCGCCAAAACCCGCCGCTGGCAAAATTTGATTTTTCAAGGGCCGTCGCGTCACGTGGCGGCCCTTGAACAAATCAAATTGCGGGAATCCTGCGGTGCCGCCGACCGGGGAAACATAACTTTCGCCGGTGGCGACGGGTGACGTCATCCATCGTGTCGCCGTCGGTGGCACTATAGGCAAAGCCTGAGGAGGAGAGGTAAGGAGGGAGGAGTGTGAGAGTGAGACAGGTAAGGAGGGAGGAGTGTGAGAGTGAGACAGGTAAGGAGGGAGGAGTGTGAGAGTGAGACAGGTAAGGAGGGAGGAGGAGAGGTAAGGAGGGAGGAGTGTGAGAGTGAGACAGGTAAGGAGGGAGGAGTGTGAGAGTGAGACAGGTAAGGAGGGAGGAGTGTGAGAGTGAGACAGGTAAGGAGGGAGGAGTGTGAGAGTGAGACAGGTAAGGAGGGAGGAGTGTTAGAGTGAGACAGGTAAGGAGGGAGGAGTGTGAGTGAGACTGGTAAGGAGGGAGGAGGAGAGGTAAGGAGGGAGGAGTGTGAGAGTGAGACAGGTAAGGAGGGAGGAGGAGAGGTAAGGAGGGAGGAGTGTGAGAGTGAGACAGGTAAGGAGGGAGGAGGAGAGGTAAGGAGGGAGGAGTGTGAGAGTGAGAAAGGTAAGGAGGGAGGAGTGTGAGAGTGAGACAGGTAAGGAGGGAGGAGGAGAGGTAAGGAGGGAGGAGTGTGAGAGTGAGACAGGTAAGGAGGGAGGAGGAGAGGTAAGGAGGGAGGAGTGTGAGTGAGACAGGTAAGGAGGGAGGAGGAGAGGTAAGGAGGGAGGAGTGTGAGTGAGACAGGTAAGGAGGGAGGAGGAGAGGTAAGGAGGGAGGAGTGTGAGTGAGACAGGTAAGGAGGGAGGAGGAGAGGTAAGGAGGGAGGAGTGTGAGTGAGACAGGTAAGGAGGGAGGAGGAGAGGTAAGGAGGGAGGAGTTTGAGAGTGAGACAGGTAAGGAGGGAGGAGGAGAGGTAAGGAGGGAGGAGTGTGAGTGAGACAGGTAAGGAGGGAGGAGGAGAGGTAAGGAGGGAGGAGTGTGAATGAGACAGGTAAGGAGGGAGGAGGTTAGGGAGGAGTGTGAGAGTGAGACAGGTAAGGAGGGAGGAGGAGAGGTAAGGAGGGAGGAGTGTGAGAGTGAGACAGGTAAGGAGGGAGGAGGAGAGGTAAGGAGGGAGGAGTGTGAGTGAGACAGGTAAGGAGGGAGGAGGAGAGGTAAGGAGGGAGGAGTGTGAGTGAGACAGGTAAGGAGGGAGGAGGAGAGGTAAGGAGGGAGGAGTGTGAGTGAGACAGGTAAGGAGGGAGGAGGAGAGGTAAGGAGGGAGGAGTGTGAGTGAGACAGGTAAGGAGGGAGGAGGAAAGGTAAGGAGGGAGGAGTGTGAGTGAGACAGGTAAGGAGGGAGGAGGAGAGGTAAGGAGGGAGGAGTGTGAGTGAGACAGGTAAGGAGGGAGGAGGAGAGGTAAGGAGGGAGGAGTGTGAGAGAGACAGGTAAGGAGGGAGGAGTGTGAGAGTGAGACAGGTAAGGAGGGAGGAGTGTGAGAGTGAGACAGGTAAGGAGGGAGGAGTGTGAGAGTGAGACAGGTAAGGAGGGAGGAGTGTTAGAGTGAGACAGGTAAGGAGGGAGGAGTGTGAGTGAGACTGGTAAGGAGGGAGGAGGAGAGGTAAGGAGGGAGGAGTGTGAGAGTGAGACAGGTAAGGAGGGAGGAGGAGAGGTAAGGAGGGAGGAGTGTGAGAGTGAGACAGGTAAGGAGGGAGGAGGAGAGGTAAGGAGGGAGGAGTGTGAGAGTGAGAAAGGTAAGGAGGGAGGAGTGTGAGAGTGAGACAGGTAAAGAGGGAGGAGGAGAGGTAAGGAGGGAGGAGTGTGAGAGTGAGACAGGTAAGGAGGGAGGAGGAGAGGTAAGGAGGGAGGAGTGTGAGTGAGACAGGTAAGGAGGGAGGAGGAGAGGTAAGGAGGGAGGAGTGTGAGTGAGACAGGTAAGGAGGGAGGAGGAGAGGTAAGGAGGGAGGAGTGTGAGTGAGACAGGTAAGGAGGGAGGAGGAGAGGTAAGGAGGGAGGAGTGTGAGTGAGACAGGTAAGGAGGGAGGAGGAGAGGTAAGGAGGGAGGAGTTTGAGAGTGAGACAGGTAAGGAGGGAGGAGGAGAGGTAAGGAGGGAGGAGTGTGAGTGAGACAGGTAAGGAGGGAGGAGGAGAGGTAAGGAGGGAGGAGTGTGAATGAGACAGGTAAGGAGGGAGGAGGTTAGGGAGGAGTGTGAGAGTGAGACAGGTAAGGAGGGAGGAGGAGAGGTAAGGAGGGAGGAGTGTGAGAGTGAGACAGGTAAGGAGGGAGGAGGAGAGGTAAGGAGGGAGGAGTGTGAGTGAGACAGGTAAGGAGGGAGGAGGAGAGGTAAGGAGGGAGGAGTGTGAGTGAGACAGGTAAGGAGGGAGGAGGAGAGGTAAGGAGGGAGGAGTGTGAGTGAGACAGGTAAGGAGGGAGGAGGAGAGGTAAGGAGGGAGGAGTGTGAGTGAGACAGGTAAGGAGGGAGGAGGAAAGGTAAGGAGGGAGGAGTGTGAGAGTGAGACAGGTAAGGAGGGAGGAGGAGAAGTAAGGAGGGAGGAGTGTGAGAGTGAGACAGGTAAGGAGCGAGGAGTGTGAGAGTGAGACAGGTAAGGAGGGAGGAGTGCGAAAGTGAGAGATAAGGAGGGAGGAGGAGAGGTAAGGAGGGAGGAGTGTGAGAGTGAGACAGGTAAGGAGGGAGGAGAGGTAAGGAGGGAGGAGTGAGAGTGAGACAGGTAAGGAGGGAGGAGGAGAGGTAAGGAGGGAGGAGTGTGAGAGTGAGACAGGTAAGGAGGGAGGAGTGTGAGAGTGAGACAGGTAAGGAGGGAGGAGTGTGAGAGTGAGACAGGTAAGGAGGGAGGAGTGTGAGAGTGAGACAGGTAAGGAGGGAGGAGTGTGAGAGTGAAACAGGTAAGGAGGGAGGAGGAGAGAACTAATGATGTGATAATGGGAGGAGTGAGACAGGTAAGAGGTTGTGTGTGTGTGTGTGTGTGTGTGTGTGTGTGTGTGTGTGTGTCTGTGTGTGTGTGTGTGTGTCTGTGTGTCTGTGTGTCTGTGTGTCTGTGTGTCTGTGTGTCTGTGTGTCTGTGTGTCTGTGTGACACACACTTGCCTCTCTACCTGCCACATACATTGATCTGTAATCGTTCCCCTTCTTAAAGGGGCAGCGGACTGCACACCACTGCCCCACAGCACGCCTGGGGTTTACACCGCATTATATAAAGTTGGGAGTGCTTTCTATACAGCAGAGCGTAACCCTTTCACGCCTGCAGACCAGCTGTTATTGGGATAGTGCCACTCAGCGGTGCGTCTATACGTAGCCTCCAACTGCACCTATTTAGTAGTCACCCATGTAATGTAGGGTGTGCACTGCACTGTAGGGTAGGGGAATTGTAGATGTTGCTTGGAAGTGCCTCCCTCCTGCACGAGTACTGCAGGGGAACCTGTGTGTGTGCAAAGCGTTGGAAGGGCTGTGTATCTACAGCATAGTGTTAATGAGGAGAGAGCTAGGACCCAGGAGAGTGGCGGGGACACCTGCTGAAAAAGATCACTGAAAATAGTCACAGAGAGAAAGAGAGACAGACAGGGGTGAGAGAGAGAGACCAGGGGGTTGGAGAGAGAGAGAGAGACTGGGTGGGGGTGAGAGAGAGACTGGGTGGGGGTGAGAGAGAGACTGGGTGGGGGTGAGAGAGAGACTGGGTGGGGGTGAGAGAGACTGGGTGGGGGTGAGAGAGAGACGGAGTGGGGGTGAGAGAGAGAAGGAGTGGGGGTTGAGAGGGAGTGGGGGTGAGAGAGAGACGGGGTGGGGGTGAGAGAGAGACGGGGTGGGGGTGAGGGAGAGACGGGGTGGGGGTGTGAGAGACGAGGTGTGAGAGAGACTGGTTGGGGGTGAGAGAGAGGGGGTGGGGGTGAGAGAGGGGGGGTTGGAGAGAGATTGACGGGTGGGAGAGAGAAACGGGTGTGTTGGTGAGAGGGAGGGGGGCTGTGGGGGAGAGAGAAAGACAAGGTGGATGAGAGAGAGGTGGTGAGACAAGAGTCGGGAGAGATCCTGTTAGAGAGGAGAGGTGGGAGTGAGACAAGGGGGTGTGGGGGGAGAGACTGTTAGAGAGGAGAGGTGGGAGTGAGACAAGGGGGGGTGGGGGGAGAGACTGTTAGAGAGGAGAGGTGGGAGTGAGACAAGGGGGTGGGGGGAGAGACTGTTAGAGAGGAGAGGTGGGAGTGAGACAAGGGGGTGGGGGGAGAGACTGTTCAGAACAGATCCCACTGACTCCTTAACCAGATTTCTCTCATTCCCTCAGAGTTCACCTCCCACCTCTGCTACCTCACACCTCACCGTGTGAATGTCCCTGGAGGGCATAGGGGGGTGGTCTCAGCCACTGAGAAACTGGGCCTCCCTTGTCTAACCTCCCCCACACCCTACAGGGTGCAAACCTGTGACTTCAACCCATCTCCTATTCCCTACAACAGGAGGGACACCACACAACAACGGCAGGCCACCATCTTTGTTTCTCCCAACCTCTACAAAAATGAACCCTTGGGAGCAGCCGTTGGGGGAAGAGACTGTGTATTTTTAAGTTTTACATTTAAACCTTGGAGGAAAGCCCCTCTACGCCACTTCCCATACTCCAGAGAAAACTTAGGGGTAACATCCCTAACCCCTTTTGGGGGGGGGGCTTCTTGAAACTCCCCCCATGACACATCTCTTGGGAGAGAGGGAACACTTGAAATAGCTTCCTGTTACCCAGAACCCTTTGCAAGGAGACATTGGCTCACTGGCAGAATGGAAGCGGTGTGCGAGACGGCCGACCCCCCCAAGCCTGCGGACAACGGGTCGTACACCGAGGTGAGGTCCCGGACTCGCCCCCCCTTCAGCATCCTGGTGTCTACACTGCTGTTCTGCGCGGAGTGCGTGTCGGCGAGCGTGGTGTCCGCGGGATACAGCCGCTCACAGGACGGGGTCTGGATGGGGCTGACCATCGTCTTCATGTTGGTTCCATCCGTCATGGTGCAGCTGACGCTGACCTTCATCCACAGGGACCTGGGGAGAGACCGTCCACTCATCCTCCTCATGCATCTCCTGCAGCTAGGGCCACTCATCAGGTGAGCCGGGGACACGTGCAGCACTACAGAGCGAGACGGAGTATCTCCGTACACTCGTAAACATGCCACGCTGTATAATGATGCTGAGTATCTATACACTGATAATGAACATGATGCACTGTATAATGATGCAGAGTATCTATACATTGATAATGAACATGCCTTGCTGTATAGTAATGCTGAGTATCTATACACTGATAATGAACACGCCGCGCTGTATAGTAATGCTGAGTATCTATACACTGATAATGAACACGCCGCGCTGTATAACGATGCAGAGTATCTGCACACACCCAGCATAATTATACAGCACAGCGTGTGTTAAATTCCCCTCCCAGACACAATGTGACTTTCATTTCAGTTTTGTGGTAAATTTACGAGAACATAAATGTTTTTTTATTTACAGTATATAGCTTGTGTGATCTGAGACGAGATAAACCCAGACCGCCCCCTCTGCCCCTCTCTCTGACAGTCACAAAACCTCACACGGTTAGAGGCATCGCTAGAAATATACCAGACAGTGTTGTGTGTCTGAGCGCTTTCTCCCAGTGGCCGTGCAGCTGCATGAGGGGGGAGGCTGCAGGTTTACACAGGGAGATCTGTTTACAGACCTCAGACCAGCCTGTGAATTACACGTGGAGCAGAAACCCGTTGCTTAGAGACTTAGATGGTGCGGTCACGCCTGCTCGCGGTGCCCTCCCGTCACCCAGAGAAAGGAGGAGTCTCACTTCCAACCCGCAAGCTGACATAGTGACAGGGGCGTGTTTAGAGGGTTAAAGGGTCAGTCCCACTTAGTGGCAAAGTGACCTAATGACAGGGACGTGTGTAATGGGTTAAATCGTCATTTCAACGTATTGGCAAAGTGACCTAATAAATAATAACAGGACTGTGTTTAATACTCTCAGGTGTCTGACTTAGATCACCCAGATTTAAACACGTCCCTGTCATTTGGTCATTTTCCCCTTTTTTTTCCCCTTAAACCCATATTTCAGGGTTTGGAAGGAGCTAACGGGTTTAGTGCTAATTTAACATGACGTTAAGCCTATGCTAATTAAGAAACAGAGAAAACGAGTATATTATCAATGTTACGAGGAATCAATGTTACGTGAAGGGAAAACGAAAGAGAAGAGGAAAATATGAACCCTATGCGGGCTTGGGGAACTGGAGAAATGGTAGTGTCCTGACCGATTGGAAAGGGTACAATAGGACTTGATTTCAGTGGAAGCATGAGCAGCTCAGTCTGACATACCCTATTTCCTCAACTGTAAGACGCACCTTTTTTTCGATTTTCACATGTCTGAAATCGGGGTGCGTCTTAGAATCGATGTATTTTTTTTTAAAGTGTCTACGTACTAACCCCCTCTTTTCACTTAACATGTTTCAGGAGAGGTCCCATGTCAGCGGAGGACGAAGTGTGTGGCGGCGGCAGGAGAGTTCCCGCGTCTGCAGATGGTTGAAGATGGACAGTGGGCCGGAGTGCGGTGGCGGCGGCAGGACAGGTCCCATGTCTGCAGGTGAATGAAGCTAAGAACAGCGGGCGTGCGGTGGCGGAGGCGGCTAATAAATCATAATAGCAGGAGCAGCGTGGCATAGGGGAACGGCTTGGGAGGTGCACACAGTAGCACCGGAAGCTGACCGGTGTCTGACTTCCGTTTACAGGTAGCACCTCTCAAGCTGTTCCCCCTATGCCGCTCTGCTCAGCTCTCCTGCTATTATGATCTCCTGCCGCCGCACCCCACCGCACACCCGCTGTCTTATCTTCATCCACCTACAGACTTTGGACCTGTCCTGCTGCCGCACACCCACCCGCTGTCCATCTTCAACCATCTGCAGACGTGGGACCTCTCCTGCCGCCGCCGCCCGCTTCATCCTCCGCTGACATGGGACCTCTCCTGAAACATGGTAAGTGAAAAAGTAATTTTCCTCGATTTGTAAGGGCCAAATCGATGGTGCGTCTTACAATCGAAGGCGTCTTACAATCAAGGAAATACGGTATTGAGTTTAAGGCATGTAGCTGCTATCCAGGATGATAGTGCCTTGAGACAGTTGGAGACCTGGGATTTTACTGTACAGTATATGTGCAGTTCCATGTGGATAGATACAGTTGAGTGCCACCTACCTACAGGTGATAATTGAAGCTATATGAATTAATAAGGTCACCAAGGGAGAGGTCGTAGAGAGAAAAGAGGAGAGGTCATACAACCCCAACCTAGAGAGACACCAGCAGATACATTAGATCAACAGGAGGAGTTTGCAATAAATACAATAAATCAGGGGTGGCTAACTCCAGTCCTCAAGTCATAATGATTGAGCCACTGATTGAGCCACCTGGGCTGAAGCCAGGATAGCCTGAAAAACTGACCTGTTGGTAGCCCTTGAGGACTGGAGTTGGCTACCGCTGCACTAAATGAACAATCATTAAGGTAGGAAGAAAGCCAGCAGAGGGCTTTGTCCCGAACACCAAGGGATTGGAGAAGTGAGTGGTCAACAGTATAAGTGCTGCAGGTCGAGTATAATGAGAAGGGTGTAAAGTCCTTAGGATTTAGCAATGTGGAGGTTGTTTGCCACTTTGGGGAGTGCTGTTTCAGTTGGGTGAGCAGTGCGAAAACATGATTGGAGAGGGTTTAGGAGAGTGAAAGAGCTGAAGAAAGAAAGCATGCTGGAAGATACAAGCCATTCTAGAAGTTTAGAGGCAAAGGGCAGGAGAGAGACAGAACGGCAGTTACCAGGGTCATCGGTGTTCTTGAGAATAGGTCTCACAACAGTATGTCTGAAGGAGGTGGGAAAGATACTAGAGTGAAGAGTTGAAAATGTGAGTGACTGCTGAGATCAGAGACGGAGAAAGAGGTTGGAGATTGGAAGAATGGTATCAAGCTGTCATGTCATTCTGCAGGGGGAGGGACAGACTCCATGTCCCATAACTCCCTTCTTTCTGTGTATCCATGTCACCCTGCAGAGGGTGGGACAAACTCCATATCGTGTTGGTCAATGTGTCACTGTGTCCCACTAGGTGCGTGGAGGCCCTCGTAGTTTACTTCCAAATGGGGTACGAAGAGGAGCCGTATGTGAGCATTTCGCGGAAGAAGCGCCTGCATGGCAAGTACGAGGAGGAAGAGCGTGAGGTGGGACACTCCCTGCGTAGACTGGCCACGCATCGCAACGCCTTCAAACGCACAGCCGTCGTGCAGGCTTTCCTGGGCTCCACGCCACAGCTCACCCTACAGCTGTACGTCAGCGTCCTGGAGAGACACATCCCACCTGCACGAGGTGAGCGCTCCTGAGTATCACAGCCACGGGATGCTACATAGAAACGATCACGCGATTGCGACATCGCTGATGTTTGAACGGAAGTGGGGAAGAGAGCGCGAGTAGTGGTATAGCGAGAGATTCAATCTGAGATATAGTGACGAGCATCGCGTCATGAAAGCGAGAAGAGTTTTGTAGTGCATAGAAAACTGTGAGGCAGGGAGGCCAGTAAGAAGGTGGCAGTAGTCCTGATGAGTGAGAATGAGGGCATGCGTAGCATTTTAGTAGAAACTACACAACGTTGGGGGGTGGGGGGGTTTGTTTGTTTGTTTTTTAGCCATGTTACAGAGAGAGCAGGAGCAAGATTTAACAGTGTTAAGGTGAGGGAGGAACGCAAGAGTAGTGTCAACTATGACACCCAAGCCACGATCTTGGGGAAGTGGAGGGGTAGTGACGTTACTGACTCTGATGGCACAATTGGGCTTATAAGCAGTTCAGTCTTCCTCTTCCATGTTCAGCGCTCCACAGAGTGTAACGCCGTCTCCCCTAGACAACAACTGAATCTCCTATGATGTAACTACTACATCATAGGCCCCTGGACTGCCAGACTTCATAATAATATAATGGTAATAATAGCATGTTCTTGTATAGCGCTGCTAGTTTTATGTAGCACTTTACAGAGACATTTTGCAGGCACAGGTCCCTGCCCCGTGGAGCTTACACTCTATGTTTTTGGTGCCTGAGGCACAGGGAGATAAAGTGTCGCAAGGTTCCCCTGCTTCAAACACCGTGCCAGTCAGTGTCTTTACTCACTGAGCTGCTCCTTCTCCATCACTTCATGATGTAGTACAGACCCAAAACTCAATATATGTTGGGGGCCAATTTTTAAATCTAACTGCAAGACCCGGGCCGCACCTAATCATCAGTGGTGCAGAAGGGGAAATATAGTATCTATGGCCTGTGGGTAGGTGCCATTTTTACGCACTAAGCTTACATCGATTTGCAGTGACCCTCATATACCCCTCTCTCTCCCCTCCATGTACACCCTCTCTCCCCCCCATATACCCCTTCTCTCTCCCCCCCCATATACCCCCTCTGTCTCTCCCTCCACCCCATTTTTCTCCATATCTTTCTCTCTCCTCCCTCCCCTCATCCCCTGTCTGTTTCTCCCGTCCCTTCACTTCCCCCTCTCCCTCCCACCCTCTCACTCTGGGACGGAAGGGTTGACTGCAGGGATTGGTGGTTGGTGGGATGGGGCGGGGGGGGGGGGGGCACAGTCGGTTGGATGGACTTGCCTTCTTGCTGCTCACACCCTGCAGGGTTCCAGCGTCTGACACGGGGTCTGTCTCTGCGATCTGCATCATCTTGCTGAGCGGACGGCGGGTTTAACAGACCTGACGTTGTAGCTACGTCTGCAGAGCACCCAATGGTTAATAGAACCTCCTTAGAACATGTGATGGTAGGGGTAGCTGGCATCACAAAACTGGGATGAAGCCCAGCTAGCTACCCCTAAGTCCATGTAACTTGGATGTCCATCTATGTAGTCTTATTTCGGCCAAATGTACTTTAATATCTGGGGAAGAACAGGGAATGTGTCCATGTAACCCATGTTTGTAAGAATGTATTTCAAAGCCTGTATTCTTTATTCCCTGTGACAATCCTTCCCCCTGTTTAGAAAGCCGGCGTTGTCTTATGATGTTATTGGTGGTCTGTGTGTAAATCACTGTAATGTGCTTTGGGTGTCAGCCCTTCAAGAAAGTAAATGAGATATTCCACTGTTACTGTCATTTCTATAGAGAGAGACTCAGCAATCCACATGGTTGAAGCTTCCCATAGAAATGATTGGATTTAAACCAGGATTGGGACAGCTAGGTGTCAGGTCTTCTGGGGATAGGTGAAAGGCTGCTAATCAGATCTAGGAGTAAGAGCATTGTACTGCCCAGACTCTGAGGCTCCTGCCCAGTGGGAAATCTTGTGTGCCTTAGCACACCCCTCCTCTGGCTTTTGTGGCACCAACACAATCCGTGCTTTGGTTGACCAGTAGCCCCTGTCCCATGTAGAGGATAGCCACAGAGGGCTATCTGAGAGACTATCTATCTCTGAGAGACTATGTATCTCTGAGAGACTATCTATCTCTGACAGACTATCTATCTCATGTATCTCTGAGAGACTATGTATCTCTGAGAGACTATCTCTCTGAGAGACTATCTATCTCTGAGAGACTATCTCATGTATCTCTGAGAGACTATCTATCTCTGAGAGACTATCTATCTCTGAGAGACTATCTATCTCTGAGAGACTATCTCTGAGAGACTATCTATCTCTGAGAGACTATCTATCTCTGAGAGACTATCTATCTCTGAGAGACTATCTCTGAGAGACTATCTCTGAGAGACTATCTCTAAGAGACTATCTCTGAGAGACTATCTCTGAGAGACTATCTCTGAGAGACTATCTCTGAGAGACTATCTCTGAGAGACTATCTCTGAGAGACTATCTCTGAGAGACTATCTCTGAGAGACTATCTCTGAGAGACTATCTCTGAGAGACTATCTCTGAGAGACATTCTGTGAAGGCGTTTGGATCTTGACTGAGACCAGCTGCAGATACATGTCAGAGTGGCTGTTGTGTGATCAGCACTCTGACATCCTGGACGAGAGGCGGACAGGGCAAGCATTCTTGAAGCAGGCCCTTGCACCTAGCGAGGCTAGAGTCTACTCCCCAGGTCCCAAGTTGGTATTGTATCTTGTTTTGTGCGTCTCTTTTTTTGTCTGCTGGCGTGCCAGAATAAACCTCATTTTATTCAACAACCTTGTCCGGTTTGGTTCTAGTGATCCCAGTGGTTTCGGAGTAAAAGTACTGGTCTCCCGTGACACAGTACAATACAGCTGAACAAAATAATGATTTCTTTTACTATTCCACAATCCTTTTATTTATGCAAACAATCAACATTTTCCAAGGTCTGTTGGCCGCACTCGTGTATATCCTGAAATTCACCTTTTAATATTTTATTTAAAAAAAAAAAAAAAGTGTGTGTGTATGTATATGTGGTGGATGTTTGGGTTTGAGCTTGCTGAGAATTTGTGTGTTAATTCAATTTCTAACTTGCAACAGTTGTATGGAGGTAGGTGGCCCCTCCTCCCAGAGCTCACCCCTCCCCACCTTTTTAACTTGTTAGTTTTTTTTTTCATTTTGCTGTATGGACAGGACCTACTATGGTTGTTCCCCCTCATACAGAGGTAAAAGGGAAGGCTCACAGTGTAGTATTAGGACCTGCATATTTGGTTATACTTTGATGTTTGGTATGCAGGCTTATGACGCTTTGGCCAAAGGGTTTAACTAAAGAACCAAGAAAATATTATTATTGAAGTATTTCACTTTATACTTATTACCATGTATGTTTTGTCAATTGGATGTAGCTTTGGGCTCCCCTGTCTTTTGTTGTAGAAATTGTAGCAAAACCAGCCAAGTTGAGACATTTTTTGACGTGATGTATTTCTGAAAGTGAAAATGACCTCGAATTAACCGCGTCAGTATTTTCACAGCAGTGCATCCAGAAGCAAATCCCAAACACCCCATTCCTACGGGCGGTAAAGAATCCTCAGAACCGGGCACTCTGGGTAACATACAAAAAGCTGCAGCACAGAGGAAGGAACTCCTGCTCAGCCAGATAAATATATGTACAAGAATTGTCAAGGTGCATGCAGGTATAATCGGTAGTAGGGGAAGCCCAGAAAGGACAAGCACTGCAAAAATTTGCACTCGTGACGTGAGTACGCGAGTGGGTTTAGTTTTTTCTGTGCCCATTTATTTTATCGATGTATTATTAAAATGGAAGATTTAAAGTACACCTGTCACGAGTGCAAATTTTGCAGTGCTTGCCCTTTCTGTGCCTCCCCTACTACATATAGAAGCGGTCATTATTTATTATCACCGTCGTAAGTAAAAATACCGACGCCATAGAAAATTTTAACGTTATTGAAGGACACTAAATGACACGCAGATCTCATCATCTTCATCATAAATCATAATCCTCTTCAGCCCTCGTCGATCCAATGACCACGATGAAGTGTCCCCACTGATCTCCCAGGTACTGCGGTTACAAGCCTCTCTTCTCCACGTTGCTCCAACACATGTTCTGATTTCATCCCCCCATCTTACTTTTGGTCGTGGCCTTGAGCTGTTTATCCAGTTGAGTTCCATCTTTGTCCAACGACAAAGGAGAGAGTAGAGTGATTCTGGCAGCGGCGTTTAAGATGGATTGTAGGGGAGACAGGTGAGAGGCAGGAAGGTCGGACAGCAGGAGGTTACAATAGTCGAGACGGGAGAATGAGGGCCTGCGTTCAAGTTTTAGCAGTAGAGGAAAAGGACAGAGGAAAGGGCGTATCTTTGTAATGTTACAGAGGCAAAAACAGCAGGTTTTAGCTACATTGTGAATATGAGAGGGGATTGTAAGGGAGGAGTCAAATGTGTAACTAATTGCATCTTTCTAATTGGGACGGTGATGGACTGAATTACAGGATTAGGAGATTGTGTGTGTTTGTGTGTTCTAGATAGAGTAACTGCCCTCTGCGGTCATGTATTAGTAATGCTATAATAATGTTTAATACTTTTGTAATTATTTCAGAATTGTAGCAAACTGTAGATCAGACCAACACTCGTACAGCTAAAAACTTGCTACCTACAGTATTAGTTCCAGCCCGAGGAAAGGGCCGATAAGCCTGAAACACACGCCTTGCTCTGGAGATCCGTGTGGTGACTATGTCCCTCTTATTTTTAAACTTGCTATTAGACTTGTTGGGAAGTTATTTGCCCTGATTAAATAGAGTTTTTTGTCATTTTACTTTTTTTGTAATAAATACATTTTTCAACTAATAATGTAGCAAGTTATTATTTTTATGAGCGCTGGTCTGATTTAAATAGAAATATTTATGGGTACGTGTATTGTACCTGATGGGGAAGGGACTCGCCCTAAGGACCAGTTACAATTATTAACACCGCGTCACTGCAAATTCAGTTTTTTTGTATTTTATATTTCAGAATTGGTCATATGCATTTTTTCTCTTAATTATTGTTCTTGTCAACATATATATATAATTATTATCCCATAATTAACTAACTAATAAGAACAATAGTGTTATTAAGGCCGTGATTATAGTGCCTTCGACGGTGCGCATGCTGCCGGAACAAATACATGTAGGCCAATGCAGGCGCACATCGTGCGTGCGACCGCGCGGAGGTGCGACGGAGAGACAGAATCCTGGAGAGACAAATTATTTTGTCTCTCCAAGCGATGGCCGCGTCACGTGAAGCGGTTCAGCCAATGAGGGCGAACCGCTGGCGTGACGTCACGGCCACGCCTTTCTGTCGCTCCCGATGCTTCCTGACTACAGTGCAGGTTTCGTGCGCGAGTGACGTCACGCACAGGCGCCCCGCAGCAGGCATTATAATCGCGGCCTTATAATAATAGTCTAATTATTACAAAGAATAAAAACACTAATAGTAAAATTACAGTGTCATTCTGTCATCAATATGTATAATCGTATATTCATATTCATTCTAATGTTAATTCAACTAATAAATGTATCCACGTTAATTGTACAATGTCTTAATAAAAGTAGTAAAGACATTATGAAAAATAATAGTGTAATTTATAGCTAGTAATAATTGTAGCATGAATACTAATGGTATAATAATGGCAATAGTAATAATTACAATATTATCCATAATAGTGCTATTGCTATTAATAATGTAAATAATTATATTCGCAACAGCAATAATGTTGGTAATAACGACTTTGCAATTATTTTAATAATGATAATATTATAATGTGTGACTCCACCCTAATAATATATTTGTGTATTTCATGACCCAACTCTAATAATATGATGCATATCTCATGACTCATCATAATAATGATATCATGATTCATGACCCCACCCTAATAATATTGTAATATCTCATGACCCCACCCTAATAATATTGTAATATCTCATGACCCCACCCTAATAATATTGTAATATCTCATGACCCCACCCTAATAATATTGTAATATCTCATGACCCCACCCTAATAATATTGTAATATCTCATGACCCCACCCTAATAATATTGTAATATCTCATGACCACACACTAATAATATTGTAATATCTCATGACCACACCCTAATAATATTGTAATATCTCATGACCCCACCCTAATAATATTGTAATATCTCATGACCCCACCCTAATAATATTGTAATATCTCATGACCCCACCCTAATAATATTGTAATATCTCATGACCACACCCTAATAATATTGCAATGTATGTCTCAGTAACGCGCTCTGTCTCTTCCTCCAGCCGTCCTCATGGCCGTGTCTCTGGCTTCCACCACATATGGTGCTCTGGTCTGCAACGTCCTGGCCATCCAGATCAAGTATGACGATTACAAGGTGCGTCTCAGTGTCCCGGCCTTCTTGTGCATCGTGTTGTGGAGGAGCCTGGAGATCTCCACCCGCGTCACCGTGCTGGTTCTCTTCTCCTCTGCCCTCAAGGCGTGGGTGACGGTTGTGGTCCTCACAAACATTGTGGGCCTCTTTCTCCTTCCGTGGGTGCTGTTCTGGAGAAGCGGGGCCTCGCTGCCCGAGAACGTGGAGAAGAACTTCAGCTGCTTGGGGACCGTCACCGTGCTGGGGACCGTGACTTTCCTCTACTCCGCCATCAACATGTTCTGCTGGTCGGCTGTCCAGCCTAACTTGGCGGAGCGGGACCTCATTGACCAGGCGCAGAATTGGGGGAGGCTTGGCGTGCACTACGCCCTGCGACTGGCTGAGAACGCGGCCCTCACCGTGCTCTGGTACTTCTTTGGGGAGGAGGACGTAGAGTACGCCTGCGCGCCACTGCTGGTGGTGCAGCTCCTGGTGGGATACTCCGCCGCCATCTTCTTCATGCTTCTCTTTTACCAGTACCTGCACCCCTGCCGCTCACTGTTCAGCCACAACGTGTCCGACTGCTTGGGGTGCATCTGCTGCAGGGGGAAGGTGGTGGATGAGGGCATACTGTTGATGGATGGGGTGCGGCACAGTGTTGTGTGAAGCGGGGTGGGGGGGATGAATAAAGAGTGAAGTGGCAGCCTCTGCGCTCCGCCACACGCAGGGGCAGTGCCAGGCACACACTCGCTTTCTCTGCTACATCCTGACGTGTATACCTAGCATAGGTACAGCGTGGGCAGCGGCAGTGCCAGCCTCCCCTTCACTCACACTACTCCATGCCTAGATCAGATGCTCGCATTAAAGTTTAATAGTTTACAAAGAGCAGTGGGAATCCAGACACACAGATCCCGTTAACCTGTGGGGCAGTACCGCCTAAATATTTTCTGCAATAAAGGACTCGCTCTTACCCGCAGAGCTTGCACCCATAATATATCGGCCCCAATTCAGTGGTAGACGGGCCGGGCGTTGGGAGCTCTGGGACTGAAGATATCAATTGAGACCCCCATATTACAAAGCTGCATGTCACTGTCCCCTCTGATCCTCGTCACTGTCCCCTCTGATCCTCGTCACTGTCCCCTCTGATCCTCGTCACTGTCCCCTCTGATCCTCGTCACTGTCCCCTCTGATCCTCGTATCTCTCCTCTCTGCTCCTCGTCACTGTCCCCTCTGCTCCTCGTCACTGTCCCCTCTGCCCCTCGTCACTGTCCCCTCTGCCCCTCGTCACTGTCCCCTCTGCCCCTCGTCACTCTCCCCTCTGCTCCTCGTCACTCTCCCTTCTGCTCCTCGTATCTCTCCTCTCTGCTCCTCGTCACTGTCCCCTCTGATCCTCGTCACTGTCCCCTCTGATCCTCGTCTCTGTTCCCTCTGATCCTCGTCTCTGTCACCTCTGGCCCTCGTCACTCTCCCCTCTGCCTCTCGTCACTGTCCCCTCTGCTCCTCGTCACTGTCCCCTCTGCTCCTCGTCACTGTCCCCTCTGCCCCTCGTCACTCTCCCCTCTGCCCCTCGTCACTGTCCCCTCTGCCCCTCGTCACTGTCCCCTCTGCCCCTCGTCACTGTCCCCTCTGCCCCTCGTCACTGTTCCCGTCCTTCGCCCTGTCACGTTGTTGGGCTGTTTCTGCCTTCGGACCCCCTCTGGTTTCTTCCAGACGTTCTAAACACGTCTTAGAATTTCTCTCATTGTGTAATCTCCAGAAATCCGTGTTAGGAGGGAGAGGTGGAGCAGCTGGGGACAGCATTTTAATAGGCTAAGGCTGCGCTTATAGTCAAAACAAATGCATTGTCGCCAGCGCTTATAGTGCACGCGACGGCGACAGAGCTACCAAAAATCTGGTAGTCACTGATATTTGATTTTTTCGGCGACGGTCTCCCCTTGCAGCCAATCGGGAGCTTCTCTATGCTTCTGCCCTCCCCCTTTTGTGACGTCACTGGCCTTGTAGCCAGCGACGTCGCCAAAACTTAAAATATAACTTTCGCAATGGTGACGTCACCGGTCGCGGTCGTCGGCACTATAAGCGCGGCCTAAAGTTTACAAGACTTGTAGTCCATAGAGTCTGCATGTCCCTCCCCCCATTGGGTGACACAATGACACAGACAGGGGGGAGCTATGTGAGATGGAGTCTGTCCCTTTCCCCCCCCCCCCCCCCCGTAGGGTGACAGTAACACAGATCAAGGTGAGTTATGTGACATGGATTCTGTCCCTTCCGCCCACCCCCCGCAGAGTGTCAGTGACACAGATCAAGGGGGAGCTATGTGACATGGATTCTGTCCCTTCCGCCCACCCCCCGCAGAGTGTCAGTGACACAGATCAAGGGGGAGCTATGTGACATGGATTCTGTCCCTTCCGCCCGCCCCCCCGCAGAGTGTCAGTGACACAGATCAAGGGGGAGCTATGTGACATGGAGTCTGTAACTGCCTCCACACTGTGACATAGACGAACATATCTGTCCCTCCCACTGTTCAACCAGAAGGAACAGTACAGTCGTGACCCCGGTAACGGTGTCACACGGCCGTGCCTCTCCAGCAGCTGCCGGGAGAAAACCTCACCAGGACAGGGGATTTCCGCCCTGTCACCGTCTTCTGTCACACTTCCTCACCCCATCAGTGACCCAGAGACACGCCCCTCATCGCAATGTCCCAGGTGTGCTCACCTGGTCTACCAGCAGCGCTTTAAAAAGAAGAGGCAATATGTCTGAGCACAGCGGCCCAAGAGGCTTTAAAAGCAGCGGTACTGTGAGACACCAAGGAGTATGTTACTGAAAGACTGAAGCAACATTTACGGTGTAAAACTTGGACGTGGGTGGGGGAGAGGTATGTCTAAATAAATGTATTTTTAAAGTTGAACTGGCTGTTGGTAAATAATTACAAAGTAGTGGGGCTTGATGTGAAAATTAAGTGTGTAAATGAAGTGTGTCAAGTGTCCTTTAGATCAGGGGGGGCAACTCCATTGCTCAAGAACCCCCAACAGGTCAGATTTTAAGGATATCCCAGCTTCAGCACAAATGGCTCAATCACTGAGCCACTGATTGCACCACCTGTGCTGAAGCAGGGATATCCTTAAAACCTGACCTGTTGGGGGTTCTTGAGAACTGGAGTTGAGCCCCCCTGACCTAGATCGCCGCGCTGTTCAATCAGAAATCACGTGACTAGATCGTGTAAAATTTATGTTGCAGAATTCGTAGCCAAAAGCGCAACTTTTCGGGGGCTCCCCCTTCCTCAGGTGCTGTGTTCAGAGCAAGACGAGTTACAAACAATAAATGTAAATACCTTCCTGACACGGGGCTGTCGCCTTTTTGGTTTTGACGCCATTTGCAAACACAGAGGTCCGGCGTAGTGAGTACGTCTTGGTGATGGCGTCGCACTCGCGCACGAAGTTCCTCCCTCTCGCCAACTTCAATCCGCTACAAGGGGAAAACCCGACACTCAATGCACACACACATCAACGCTGCCCATACAGCTACTGCAATGGTAGAGGAGAGATACGTGATAACATGTTATTACAAATATTATTAACATAGTACAGCTCAACCCTGTTATAGCGCGATCCGTTACAACGCGGATCCGCTTATAACGTGATGCAAGGATGGCTCCCAATTTTTGTATTTATGAATACTTTACAACACGATTATTGGTGTTTAATACTTTATTATACAATGCACACAATTGTACATTATTTCTAACGCGATCCGCTTATAACGCAATGTGATTCTTTGGACCCCAAACACAGCGTTTATAAGGGGGTTCAGCTGTAATCACTAAATGCATCACTTTCTCCCAAAATATAGTATGCAACTCATGTAGTTCCCTCGAGTACACGGAAAGATCGAACATGAGACAAGCAATACAATATGCCGGACCTGTCTGTGTTTGTAATTGGCGTCAAAACCAAAGGCGACAGCATCGTGTCAGGAAGGTATTTACATTTATTGTTTGTAACATTTGTCTTGCTCTGAACACAGCACCTGAGGATGGGGGAGCCCCCGAAAAGTTGTTCTTTTGGCTGCGAATTCTGCAAAACAAAAGTTACAAGATCTAGTCACGTGATTTTTGATTGAACAGTGCGGCGATCTAGAGGAAACTTGCGTTCTAGGATTATTGCTGAGACGGCGGATAGGAGATCTCAGCAACTTTCTGTAGCCAGCACCAACACGCCATGATTTGAGAGGATATCAAGATTCATCGAAGGAGTGCGGTAAGAATGTACCTTTACCTGTGTGTGTGTGTGTGTGTGTGTGTATATGTATATATATATATTATATTATATAAACAGGTGGAATAAAGGCTCCTCACTATCAGATAAGTAGTCAAACTAATTTGTATTTAAACAAACATGATTATCAGGTTTATTTAAATACTGTACAAATTCTTTGGACTACTTACCTGGCAGTGCGTAGCCTTTCTCCCACCTGGCTGGAGTGAGGTACTGTATTTCCTGTATGTTTATCATTGTGACACACGCTTGTTTTTGTTCCTTGAAGTTTCTTCCATTGTTCCATCTCCATAAAATAATCACGTTAAATCCTCCTGTGTAATGGACTGATGTCCCAGTGCACACTCCAGGATGCCAGGCTTTGCCTGTGACGTGGACCTGTTGGTAAGAGCCAGGGATGCCGACGGGGGGGGGGGGGAGAGCCGAGACAAGTGTCCCGGGCCCGGTGGCTTTGGGAGGCCCGGCTGGCCGGCGTTGGAAGTTGGGCCTGACCTTTGACCAGGCCCAACTTCTTTATCTGGCTGCCAGTCCTCTCGTTGCCGACGGACCCCGGCTCTTACCGGCGGCAGGGCCTCCCTCACGGACTGTCTGGCACCGAGCCTTTCCGTGTGCCGGAAGCCAGCTGGGCTCAGCCTCCGGTGCGCTTCAGCATGAGAGACCCAGCGCAGGAGAGGGACGGAGAGAGGCCTGCACTGCGTGGCAGAGGGGGAAGCCGGACAAGAGGCCAGCAGCAGCTGGGGGAGAGCCAGGGCAGCAGTCCTGAGACCATCCCCAAGGTAGGTGTCTGTATTTATTTGGGGGGGGTTAAAATGTATTTGGGGTTATATGTATTTGGGGGATGGGGTCAGTTTTTGACATGTAACAGTACATAGTTTCATATTCGTAGAAATCATAGCTGTTGTACAAATAATATACATATGGGGTCATTTTTTGTATGTATTTAGGTGGTGGGGTGGTTTGTATGTATTTGGGGGGATTGAGGGAGCGATATTGAGTGAGAGTGGGGTAATTGATGACGGGGGGGGTGAGGGGATGAGGGGGCGGCGTGAGTGGGTAAGAGTGAGATGGAGGGGAGAGAGAAGTGCATGGGAAGAGCGGAGGAAATAGTGTAGGGGGCTCACAAGGTGTGAAAATGGGGGGGTTCAGAAGACCGCTGACACGGGCCCCGGTTGTAACTCTAGTCCGGGGGCCCCGGGAAATTAGTCTGAGCTGAAAGCTTGGGCAGCACTTCCGTCTTTCTAGGGTTTTAAAGAGCTCAGCCTGAGTAGGGTCACCGCTAACTGTGCCACTTGGGAACTTAGATCACCACCATGAATTTGAGGGCAATAAGGCACCTAGGAGCAGGGTTACCAGTAACTATAACCGTTGGGTAACGAGCAGGTGTAACACTGCGAGTGGTGACCTTTTCTTTCATGAGCCTGTAGTACATTTTAGGACTTAGACAGATGGATCATGTACAAGGGCTTGGTGACACTTAGTCCTAGATCAGGGATGGCCAAATCCAGTCGTCGAAAGCTACCAACAGGTCAGGTTTTCAAGATATCCCTGCTTCAACACAGGTGGCTCAATCAGTACCTGCTTCAGGCCAGGTGGGTCAGTCTTGACTGAGCCTCTTATTGAGCCACCTGTGCCTAAGCAGGGATAAAGTAAAAACCTGTCCTGTTGGTAGCTCTTGACGTCTACTGTTGGCCACCCCTGTCTTAAATCCACAATGCTCCGTTGTCACTTAACATCAAGTCAACAATAACCGCGTATCTACAGAGGACAACAACGTAACGTGACGCTGTGTTTTCTCCCCGGTAAAGAGCAACGCGTTAATTAGAATGGCCGTGTGCGAAAATGAAAAACAAATACACAAACCCCGCGCTCTCCCCAAATACACACACCCCGCGCTCCTCCCAAATACACACACCCCGCGCTCCTCCCAAATACACACACCCCGCGCTCCTCCCAAATACACACACCCCGCGCTCCTCCCAAATACACACACCCCGCGCTCCTCCCAAATACACACACCCCGCGCTCCCCCCAAATACACACCCCGCGCTCCCCCCAAATACACACACCCCGCGCTCCTCCCAAATACACACACCCCGCGCTCCTCCCAAATACACACACCCCGCGCTCCTCCCAAATACACACCCCGCGCTCCTCCCAAATACACACACCCCGCGCTCCTCCCAAATACACACACCCCGCGCTCCTCCCAAATGCATACCCCGCGCTCCTCCCAAATACACACACCCCGCGCTCCTCCCAAATACACACACCCCGCGCTCCTCCCAAATACACACACCCGCGCTCCTCCCAAATACACACACCCCGCGCTCCCCCAAAATACACACACCCCGCGCTCCTCCCAAATACACTCACCCGCGCTCCTCCCAAATACACAAACCCCGCGCTCCTCCCAAATACACACACCCCGCGCTCCTCCCAAATACACACCCCGCGCTCCTCCCAAATACACACCCCGCGCTCCTCCCAAATACACACCCCGCGCTCCTCCCAAATACACACACCCGCGCTCCTCCCAAATACACACACCCCGCGCTCCCCCCAAATACACACACCCCGCGCTCCCCCCAAATACACACACCCCGCGCTCCTCCCAAATACACACACCCCGCGCTCCTCCCAAATACACAAACCCCGCGCTCCACCCAAATACACACACCCCGCGCTCCTCCCAAATGCACACCCCGCGCTCCTCCCAAATACACACACCCCGCGCTCCTCCCAAATACACGCACCCCGCGCTCCTCCCAAATACACACCCCGCGCTCCCCCCAAATACACGCACCCTGCGCTCCTCCCAAATACACACACCCCAGGCTCCTCCCAAATACACACACCCCGCGCTGCTCCCAAATACACAAACCCCGCGCTCCTCCCAAATACACACACCCGGCGCTCCTCCCAAATACACAAACCCGGCGCTCCTCCCAAATACACAAACCCCGCGCTCCTCCCAAATACATACACCCCGCGCTCCTCCCATATACACACACCCCGCGCTCCTCCCAAATACACACACCCCGCGCTCCCCCCAAATACACACACCCCGCGCTCCTCCCAAATACACACCCCGCGCTCCTCCCTAAAACACACACCCCGCGCTCCTCCCTAAAACACACACCCCGCGCTCCTCCCTAAAACACACACCCCGTGCTCCTCCCAAATACACACACCCCGCGCTCCCCCCAAATACACACACCCCACGCTCCTCCCAAATACACACACCCCGCGCTCCTCCCAAATACACACACCCCGCGCTCCTCCCAAATACACGCACCCCGCGCTCCTCCCAAATACACGCACCCCGCGCTCCCCCCAAATACACGCACCCCGCACTCCTCCCAAATACACACACCCCGCGCTCCTCCCAAATACACACACCCCGCACTCCCCCCAAATACACACCCCGCGCTCCTCCCAAATACACGCACCCCGCGCTCCTCCCAAATACACACACCCCGCGCTCCTGCCAAACACACGCACCACGCGCTCCCCCCAAATACACACACCCCGCGCTCCTCCCAAATACACACACCCCGCGCTCTTCCCAAATACACAAACCCCGCGCTCCTCCCAAATACACGCACCCCGCGCTCCTCCCAAATACACACACCCCGCACTCCCCCCAAATACACACTCCCCGCGCTCCTCCCAAACACACGCACCACGCGCTCCTCCCAAATACACACGCACCACGCGCTCCCCCCAAATACACACACCCCGCGCTCCTCCCAAATACACGCACCCCTGAAAAACGGCCCATAGGGTTGCATTGTAAAGCGTTGGATATGCCATTCGCTGTAAAGTGAAACGTTGGATAGCGAGGACTACCTGTACAGTATTACAAGAGACGGTCTCAGGTGGGGACAAGGGCACATAGGAAGTATGCGTTAAATGAATGAAGCGTGTATCATATCTGACAATATCCAATAATTGTCACCACTTGACCTCTCTTCCCAGCCCTGTCCATGGACCCAGTGACTTCTTGTGTCAATAGCTCAGTGTGATCACTACTGGACTATCTCCTGTCCTGTCCTCGGTGTGAGGACTACTGGACTATCTCCTGTCCTCAGTGTGAGCACTACTGGACTATCTCTTGTCCTGTCCTCGGTGTGAGGACTACTGGACTATCTCCTGTCCTCAGTGTGAGCCGTACTGGACTATCTCCTGTCCTGTCCTCGGTGTGAGCACTACTGGACTATCTCCAGTCCTGTCCTCAGTGTGAGCACTACTGGACTATCTCCTGTCCAAATACACACACCCCGCGCTCCTCCCAAATACACAAACCCTGCGCTCCTCCCAAATACACGCACCCGCGCTCCTCCCAAATACACACACCCAAGCTCCTCCCAAATACACACCCCGCGCTCCTCCCAAATACACTCACCCCGCGCTCCTCTCAAATACACGCACCCCGCGCTCCTCCCAAATACACAGACCCCGCGCTCCTCCCAAATACACTCACCCCGCGCTCCTCCCAAATACACACACCCCACGCTCCTCCCAAATACACACACCCCGCGCTCCTCCCAAATACACACACCCCGCGCTCCTCCCTAAAACACACACCCCGCGCTCCCCCCAAATACACACACCCCGCGCTCCTCCCAAATACACACACCCCGCGCTCCTCCCAAATACACACACCCCGCGCTCCTCCCTAAAACACACACCCCGCGCTCCTCGCAAATACACACACCCCGCGCCCCCCCCAAATACACATACCCCGCGCTCCTCCCAAATACACAAACCCTGCGCTCCTCCCAAATACACGCACCCTGCGCTCCTCTCAAATACACGCACCCCGCGCTCCTCCCAAATACACACACCCCGCGCTCCTCCCAAATACACACACCCCGCGCTCCTCCCAAATACACACACCCCGCGCTCCTCCCAAATACACAAACACTGCACTGCCCCCAAATACACACACCCCGCGCTCCTCCCAAATACACAAACCCCGCGCTCCTCCCAAATACACACACCCCGCGCTCCTCCCAAATACACGCACCCCGCGCTCCTCCCAAATACTCACACCCCACGCTCCTCACAAATACACACACCCCGCGCTCCTCCCAAATACACACACCCCGCACTCCTCCCAAATACACACACCCCGCGCTCCCCCCAAATACACGCACCCCGCGCTCCTCCCAAATACACGCACCCTGCGCTCCGCCCAAATACACGCAGCCCTGCACTCCTCCCAAATACACACACCCCGCGCTCCTCCCAAATACACACACCCCGCGCTCCTCCCAAATACACACACCCCGCACTCCCCCCAAATACACACCCCGCGCTCCTCCCAAATACACACACCCCGCGCTCCTCCCAAATACACACACCCCGCGCTCCTCCCAAACACACGCTCCCCGCGCTCCTCCCAAACACACGCACCACGCGCTCCCCCCAAATACACACACCCCGCGCTCCTCCCAAATACACACCCCGCGCTCCTCCCAAATACACACACCCCGCGCTCCTCCCAAATACACACACCCCGCGCTCCTCCCAAATACACAAACACTGCACTGCCCCCAAATACACACTCCCCGCGCGCCTCCCAAATACACAAACCCCGCGCTCCTCCCAAATACACACACCCCGCGCTCCTCCCAAATACACGCACCCCGCGCTCCTCCCAAATACTCACACCCCACGCTCCTCCCAAATACACACACCCCGCGCTCCTCCCAAATACACACACCCCGCGCTCCTCCCAAATACACACACCCCGCGCTCCCCCCAAATACACGCACCCCGCGCTCCTCCCAAATACACGCACCCTGCGCTCCCCCCAAATACACGCAGCCCTGCACTCCTCCCAAATACACACACCCCGCGCTCCTCCCAAATACACACACCCCGCACTCCCCCCAAATACACACCCCGCGCTCCTCCCAAATACACACACCCCGCGCTCCTCCCAAATACACACACCCCGCGCTCCTCCCAAACACACGCTCCCCGCGCTCCTCCCAAACACACGCACCACGCGCTCCCCCCAAATACACACACCCCGCGCTCCTCCCAAATACACAAACCCCGCGCTCCTCCCAAATACACACACCCCGCGCTCCTCCCAAATACACACACCCCGCGCTCCTCCCAAATACACACACCCCGCGCTCCTCCCAAATACACACACCCCGCGCTCCTCCCAAATACACACACCCCGCGCTCCCCCCAAATACACACCCCGCGCTCCCCCCAAATACACACACCCCGCGCTCCTCCCAAATACACACACCCCGCGCTCCTCCCAAATACACACACCCCGCGCTCCTCCCAAATACACACCCCGCGCTCCTCCCAAATACACACACCCCGCGCTCCTCCCAAATACACACACCCCGCGCTCCTCCCAAATGCATACCCCGCGCTCCTCCCAAATACACACACCCCGCGCTCCTCCCAAATACACACACCCCGCGCTCCTCCCAAATACACACACCCGCGCTCCTCCCAAATACACACACCCCGCGCTCCCCCAAAATACACACACCCCGCGCTCCTCCCAAATACACACACCCCGCGCTCCCCCCAAATACACACACCCCGCGCTCCCCCCAAATACACACACCCCGCGCTCCTCCCAAATACACACACCCCGCGCTCCTCCCAAATACACACACCCCGCGCTCCTCCCAAATACACAAACCCCGCGCTCCACCCAAATACACACACCCCGCGCTCCTCCCAAATGCACACCCCGCGCTCCTCCCAAAGACACACACCCCGCGCTCCTCCCAAATACACGCACCCCGCGCTCCTCCCAAATACACGCACCCCGCGCTCCTCCCAAATACACACCCCGCGCTCCCCCCAAATACACGCACCCTGCGCTCCTCCCAAATACACACACCCCAGGCTCCTCCCAAATACACACACCCCGCGCTGCTCCCAAATACACAAACCCCGCGCTCCTCCCAAATACACACACCCGGCGCTCCTCCCAAATACACAAACCCGGCGCTCCTCCCAAATACACAAACCCCGCGCTCCTCCCAAATACACACACCCCGCGCTCCTCCCAAATACACACACCCCGCGCTCCTCCCAAATACACACACCCCGCGCTCCCCCCAAATACACACACCCCGCGCTCCTCCCAAATACACACCCCGCGCTCCTCCCTACAACACACACCCCGCGCTCCTCCCTAAAACACACACCCCGCGCTCCTCCCTAAAACACACACCCCGTGCTCCTCCCAAATACACACACCCCGCGCTCCCCCCAAATACACACACCCCACGCTCCTCCCAAATACACACACCCCGCGCTCCTCCCAAATACACACACCCCGCGCTCCTCCCAAATACACGCACCCCGCGCTCCTCCCAAATACACGCACCCCGCGCTCCCCCCAAATACACGCACCCCGCACTCCTCCCAAATACACACACCCCGCGCTCCTCCCAAATACACACACCCCGCACTCCCCCCAAATACACACCCCGCGCTCCTCCCAAATACACGCACCCCGCGCTCCTCCCAAATACACACACCCCGCGCTCCTGCCAAACACACGCACCACCCGCTCCCCCCAAATACACACACCCCGCGCTCCTCCCAAATACACACACCCCGCGCTCTTCCCAAATACACAAACCCCGCGCTCCTCCCAAATACACGCACCCCGCGCTCCTCCCAAATACACACACCCCGCACTCCCCCCAAATACACACTCCCCGCGCTCCTCCCAAACACACGCACCACGCGCTCCTCCCAAATACACACGCACCACGCGCTCCCCCCAAATACACACACCCCGCGCTCCTCCCAAATACACGCACCCCTGAAAAACGGCCCATAGGGTTGCATTGTAAAGCGTTGGATATGCCATTCGCTGTAAAGTGAAACGTTGGATAGCGAGGACTACCTGTACAGTATTACAAGAGACGGTCTCAGGTGGGGACAAGGGCACATAGGAAGTATGCGTTAAATGAATGAAGCGTGTATCATATCTGACAATATCCAATAATTGTCACCACTTGACCTCTCTTCCCAGCCCTGTCCATGGACCCAGTGACTTCTTGTGTCAATAGCTCAGTGTGATCACTACTGGACTATCTCCTGTCCTGTCCTCGGTGTGAGGACTACTGGACTATCTCCTGTCCTCAGTGTGAGCACTACTGGACTATCTCTTGTCCTGTCCTCGGTGTGAGGACTACTGGACTATCACCTGTCCTCAGTGTGAGCCGTACTGGACTATCTCCTGTCCTGTCCTCGGTGTGAGCACTACTGGACTATCTCCAGTCCTGTCCTCAGTGTGAGCACTACTGGACTATCTCCTGTCCAAATACACACACCCCGCGCTCCTCCCAAATACACAAACCCTGCGCTCCTCCCAAATACACGCACCCGCGCTCCTCCCAAATACACACACCCAAGCTCCTCCCAAATACACACCCCGCGCTCCTCCCAAATACACTCACCCCGCGCTCCTCTCAAATACACGCACCCCGCGCTCCTCCCAAATACACAGACCCCGCGCTCCTCCCAAATACACTCACCCCGCGCTCCTCCCAAATACACACACCCCACGCTCCTCCCAAATACACACACCCCGCGCTCCTCCCAAATACACACACCCCGCGCTCCTCCCAAATACACACACCCCGCGCTCCTCCCAAATACACACACCCCGCGCTCCTCCCAAATACACACACCCCGCGCTCCTCCCAAATACACACACCCCGCGCTCCCCCCAAATACACACACCCCGCGCTCCTCCCAAATACACACACCCCGCGCTCCTCCCAAATACACTCACCCCGCGCTCCTCCCAAATACACACACCCCACGCTCCTCCCAAATACACACACCCCGCGCTCCTCCCAAATACACACACCCCGCGCTCCTCCCAAATACACACACCCCGCGCTCCTCCCAAATACACACACCCCGCGCTCCCCCCAAATACACACACCCCACGCTCCTCCCAAATACACTCACCCCGCGCTCCTCCCAAATACACACACCCCACGCTCCTCCCAAATACACACACCCCGCGCTCCTCCCAAATACACACACCCCGCGCTCCTCCCTAAAACACACACCCCGCGCTCCCCCCAAATACACACACCCCGCGCTCCTCCCAAATACACACACCCCGCGCTCCTCCCAAATACACACACCCCGCGCTCCTCCCTAAAACACACACCCCGCGCTCCTCGCAAATACACACACCCCGCGCTCCCCCCAAATACACATACCCCGCGCTCCTCCCAAATACACAAACCCTGCGCTCCTCCCAAATACACGCACCCTGCGCTCCTCTCAAATACACGCACCCCGCGCTCCTCCCAAATACACACACCCCGCGCTCCTCCCAAATACACACACCCCGCGCTCCTCCCAAATACACACACCCCGCGCTCCTCCCAAATACACAAACACTGCACTGCCCCCAAATACACACACCCCGCGCTCCTCCCAAATACACAAACCCCGCGCTCCTCCCAAATACACACACCCCGCGCTCCTCCCAAATACACGCACCCCGCGCTCCTCCCAAATACTCACACCCCACGCTCCTCCCAAATACACACACCCCGCGCTCCTCCCAAATACACACACCCCGCACTCCTCCCAAATACACACACCCCGCGCTCCCCCCAAATACACGCACCCCGCGCTCCTCCCAAATACACGCACCCTGCGCTCCCCCCAAATACACGCAGCCCTGCACTCCTCCCAAATACACACACCCCGCGCTCCTCCCAAATACACACACCCCGCGCTCCTCCCAAATACACACACCCCGCACTCCCCCCAAATACACACCCCGCGCTCCTCCCAAATACACACACCCCGCGCTCCTCCCAAATACACACACCCCGCGCTCCTCCCAAACACACGCTCCCCGCGCTCCTCCCAAACACACGCACCACGCGCTCCCCCCAAATACACACACCCCGCGCTCCTCCCAAATACACACACCCCGCGCTCCTCCCAAATACACACACCCCGCGCTCCTCCCAAATACACACACCCCGCGCTCCTCCCAAATACACAAACACTGCACTGCCCCCAGATACACACTCCCCGCGCGCCTCCCAAATACACAAACCCCGCGCTCCTCCCAAATACACACACCCCGCGCTCCTCCCAAATACACGCACCCCGCGCTCCTCCCAAATACTCACACCCCACGCTCCTCCCAAATACACACACCCCGCGCTCCTCCCAAATACACACACCCCGCGCTCCTCCCAAATACACACACCCCGCGCTCCCCCCAAATACACGCACCCCGCGCTCCTCCCAAATACACGCACCCTGCGCTCCCCCCAAATACACGCAGCCCTGAACTCCTCCCAAATACACACACCCTGCGCTCCTCCCAAATACACACACCCCGCACTCCCCCCAAATACACACCCCGCGCTCCTCCCAAATACACACACCCCGCTCTCCTCCCAAATACACACACCCCGCGCTCCTCCCAAACACACGCTCCCCGCGCTCCTCCCAAACACACGCACCACGCGCTCCCCCCAAATACACACACCCCGCGCTCCTCCCAAATACACAAACCCCGCGCTCCTCCCAAATACACAAACCCCGCGCTCCTCCCAAATACACGCACCCCGCGCTCCTCCCAAACACACACTCCCCGCGCTCCTCCCAAACACACGCACCACGCGCTCCCCCCAAATACACACACCCCGCGCTCCTCCCAAATACACACACCCCGCGCTCCTCCCAAATACACGCACCCCGCGCTCCTCCCAAATACACGCACCCCGCGCTCCTCCCAAATACATGCACCCCGCGCTCCTCCCAAATACACACACCCCGCACTCCCCCCAAATACACACCCCGCGCTCCCCCCAAATACACGCACCCCGCACTCCTCCCAAATACACACACCCCGCGCTCCTCCCAAATACACAAACCCCGCGCTCCCCCCAAATACACACCCCGCGCTCCTCCCAAATACACACACCCCGCGCTCCTCCCAAATACACACACCCCGCGCTCCTCCCAAACACACACTCCCCGCGCTCCTCCCAAACACACGCACCACGCGCTCCTCCCAAACACACGCACCACGTGCTCCCCCCAAATACACACACCCCGCACTCCCCCCAAATACATGCACCCCGCGCTCCTCCCAAATACACGCACCCCGCGCTCCTCCCAAATACACGCACCCCGCACTCCTCCCAAATAGATGCACCCCGCGCTCCTCCCAAATACACGCACCCCTGAAAAACGGCCCATAGGGTTGCATTGTAAAGCGTTGGATATGCCATTCGCTGGAAAGTGAAACGTTGGATAGCGAGGACTACCTGTACAGTATTACAAGAGACGGTCTCAGGTGGGGAGAAGGGCACATAGGAAGTATGCGTTAAATGAATGAAGCGTGTATCATATCTGACAATATCCAATAATTGTTACCACTTGACCTCTGTTCCCAGCCCTGTCCATGGACCCAGTGACTTCTTGTGTCAATAGCTCAGTGTGATCACTACTGGACTATCTCCTGTCCTGTCCTCAGTGTGAGCACTACTGGACTATCTCCTGTCCTCAGTGTGAGCACTACTGGACTATCTCCTGTCCTGTCCTTGGTGTGAGGACTACTGGACTATCTCCTGTCCTCAGTTTGAGCACTACTGGACTATCCCCTGTCCTGTCCTCGGTGTGAGCACTACTGGACTATCTCCTGTCCTGTCCTCAGTGTGAGCCCTACTGGACTATCTCCTGTCCTGTCCTCAGTGTGAGCACTACTGGACTATCTCCTGTCCTGTCCTCAGTGTGAGCACTACTGGACTATCTCCTGTCCTGTCCTCGGTGTGAGCACTACTGGACTATCTCCTGTCCTGTCTTCGGTGTGAGCACTACTGGACTATCTCCTGTCCTGTCCTCGGTGTGAGCACTACTGGACTATCTCCTGTCCTGTCCTCAGTGTGAGCACTACTGGACTATCTCCTGTCCTCAGTGTGAGCACTACTAGACTATCTCCTGTCCTGTCCTCGGTGTGAGGACTACTGGACTATCTCCTGTCCTCAGTGTGAGCACTACTGGACTATCTCCTGTCCTGTCCTCAGTGTGAGCACTATTGGACTATCTCCTGTCCTGTCCTCAGTGTGAGCACTACTGGACCATCTCCTGTCCTGTCCTCAGTGTGAGCACTACTGGACTATCTCCTGTCCTGTCCTTGGTGTGAGGACTACTGGACTATCTCCTGTCCTCAGTTTGAGCACTACTGGACTATCCCCTGTCCTGTCCTCGGTGTGAGCACTACTGGACTATCTCCTGTCCTGTCCTCAGTGTGAGCCCTACTGGACTATCTCCTGTCCTGTCCTCAGTGTGAGCACTACTGGACTATCTCCTGTCCTGTCCTCAGTGTGAGCACTACTGGACTATCTCCTGTCCTGTCCTCGGTGTGAGCACTACTGGACTATCTCCTGTCCTGTCTTCGGTGTGAGCACTACTGGACTATCTCCTGTCCTGTCCTCGGTGTGAGCACTACTGGACTATCTCCTGTCCTGTCCTCAGTGTGAGCACTACTGGACTATCTCCTGTCCTCAGTGTGAGCACTACTAGACTATCTCCTGTCCTGTCCTCGGTGTGAGGACTACTGGACTATCTCCTGTCCTCAGTGTGAGCACTACTGGACTATCTCCTGTCCTGTCCTCAGTGTGAGCACTATTGGACTATCTCCTGTCCTGTCCTCAGTGTGAGCACTACTGGACCATCTCCTGTCCTGTCCTCAGTGTGAGCACTACTGGACTAACTCCTTTCCTGTCCTCAGTGTGAGCACTACTGGACTATCTCCTGTCCTCAGTGTGAGCACTACTGGACTATCTCCTGTCCTCAGTGTGAGCACTACTGGACTATCTCCTGTCCTCATTGTGAGCACTACTGGACTATTTCCTGTCCTCAGTGTGAGCACTACTGGACTATCTCCTGTCCTCAGTGTGAGCACTACTGGACTATCTCCTGTCCTCAGTGTGAGCACTACTGGACTATCTCCTGTCCTGTCCTCAGTGTGAGCACTACTGGACTATCTCCTGTCCTCAGTGTGAGCACTACTGGACTATCTCCTGCCCTCAGTGTGAGCACTACTGGACTATCTCCTGCCCTCAGTGTGAGCACTACTGGACTATCTCCTGCCCTCAGTGTGAGCACTACTGGACTATCTCCTGCCCTCAGTGTGAGCACTACTGGACTATCTCCTGTCCTGTCCTCAGTGTGAGCACTACTGGACTATCTCCTGTCCTGTCCTCAGTGTGAGCACTACTGGACTATCTCCTGTCCTCAGTGTGAGCACTACTGGACTATCTCCTGTCCTCAGTGTGAGCCCTACTGGACTATCTCCTGTCCTCAGTGTGAGCACTACTGGACTATCTCCTGTCATCAGTGTGAGCACTACTGGACTATCTCCTGTCCTCAGTGTGAGCACTACTGGACTATCTCCTGTCCTGTCCTCGGTGTGAGGACTACTGGACTATCTCCTGTCCTCAGTTTGAGCACTACTGGACTATCTCCTGTCCTGTCCTCGGTGTGAGCACTACTGGACTATCTCCTGTCCTGTCCTCAGTGTGAGCCCTACTGGACTATCTCCTGTCCTGTCCTCAGTGTGAGCACTACTGGACTATCTCCTGTCCTGTCCTCAGTGTGAGCACTACTGGACTATCTCCTGTCCTGTCCTCGGTGTGAGCACTACTGGACTATCTCCTGTCCTGTCTTCGGTGTGAGCACTACTGGACTATCTCCTGTCCTGTCCTCGGTGTGAGCACTACTGGACTATCTCCTGCCCTCAGTGTGAGCACTACTGGACTATCTCCTGTCCTGTCCTCAGTGTGAGCACTACTGGACTATCTCCTGTCCTGTCCTCAGTGTGAGCACTACTGGACTATCTCCTGTCCTCGGTGTGAGCACTACTGGACTATCTCCTGTCCTGTCATCAGTGTGAGCACTACTGGACTATCTCCTGTCCTCGGTGTGAGCACTACTGGACTATCTCCTGTCCTGTCATCAGTGTGAGCACTACTGGACTATCTGCTGTCCTGTCCTCGGTGTGAGCACTACTGGACTATCTCCTGTCCTCGGTGTGAGCACTACTGGACTATCTCCTGTCCTCAGTGTGAGCACTACTGGACTATCTCCTGTCCTCGGTGTGAGCACTACTGGACTATCTCCTGTCCTCAGTGTGAGCACTACTGGACTATCTCCTGTCCTCAGTGTGAGCACTACTGGACTATCTCCTGTCCTCAGTGTGAGCACTACTGGACTATCTCCTGTCCTCAGTGTGAGCACTACTGGACTATCTCCTGTCCTCAGTGTGAGCACTACTGGACTATCTCCTGTCCTCAGTGTAAGCACTACTGGACTATCTCCTGTCCTCAGTGTGAGCACTACTGGACTATCTCCTGTCCTCAGTGTGAGCACTACTGGACTATCTCCTGTCCTCAGTGTGAGCACTACTGGACTATCTCCTGTCCTCAGTGTGAGCACTACTGGACTATCTCCTGTCCTCAGTGTGAGCACTACTGGACTATCTCCTGCCCTCAGTGTGAGCACTACTGGACTATCTCCTGCCCTCAGTGTGAGCACTACTGGACTATCTCCTGTCCTCAGTGTGAGCACTACTGGACTATCTCCTGTCCTCAGTGTAAGCACTACTGGACTATCTCCTGTCCTCAGTGTGAGCACTACTGGACTATCTCCTGTCCTCAGTGTGAGCACTACTGGACTATCTCCTGTCCTCAGTGTGAGCACTACTGGACTATCTCCTGTCCTCAGTGTGAGCACTACTGGACTATCTCCTGTCCTCAGTGTGAGCACTACTGGACTATCTCCTGTCCTCATTGTGAGCACTACTGGACTATCTCCTGTCCTCAGTGTGAGCACTACTGGACTATCTCCTGTCCTCAGTGTGAGCCCTACTGGACTATCTCCTGTCCTCAGTGTGAGCACTACTGGACTATCTCCTGTCATCAGTGTGAGCACTACTGGACTATCTCCTGTCCTCAGTGTGAGCACTACTGGACTATCTCCTGTCCTGTCCTCGGTGTGAGGACTACTGGACTATCTCCTGTCCTCAGTTTGAGCACTACTGGACTATCTCCTGTCCTGTCCTCGGTGTGAGCACTACTGGACTATCTCCTGTCCTGTCCTCAGTGTGAGCCCTACTGGACTATCTCCTGTCCTCAGTGTGAGCACTACTGGACTATCTCCTGTCCTGTCCTCAGTGTGAGCACTACTGGACTATCTCCTGTCCTGTCCTCGGTGTGAGCACTACTGGACTATCTCCTGTCCTGTCTTCGGTGTGAGCACTACTGGACTATCTCCTGTCCTGTCCTCGGTGTGAGCACTACTGGACTATCTCCTGTCCTGTCCTCAGTGTGAGCACTACTGGACTATCTCCTGTCCTCAGTGTGAGCACTACTAGACTATCTCCTGTCCTGTCCTCGGTGTGAGGACTACTGGACTATCTCCTGTCCTCAGTGTGAGCACTACTGGACTATCTCCTGTCCTGTCCTCAGTGTGAGCACTATTGGACTATCTCCTGTCCTGTCCTCAGTGTGAGCACTACTGGACCATCTCCTGTCCTGTCCTCAGTGTGAGCACTACTGGACTAACTCCTTTCCTGTCCTCAGTGTGAGCACTACTGGACTATCTCCTGTCCTCAGTGTGAGCACTACTGGACTATCTCCTGTCCTCAGTGTGAGCACTACTGGACTATCTCCTGTCCTCATTGTGAGCACTACTGGACTATTTCCTGTCCTCAGTGTGAGCACTACTGGACTATCTCCTGTCCTCAGTGTGAGCACTACTGGACTATCTCCTGTCCTCAGTGTGAGCACTACTGGACTATCTCCTGTCCTGTCCTCAGTGTGAGCACTACTGGACTATCTCCTGTCCTCAGTGTGAGCACTACTGGACTATCTCCTGCCCTCAGTGTGAGCACTACTGGACTATCTCCTGCCCTCAGTGTGAGCACTACTGGACTATCTCCTGTCCTGTCCTCAGTGTGAGCACTACTGGACTATCTCCTGTCCTGTCCTCAGTGTGAGCACTACTGGACTATCTCCTGTCCTCGGTGTGAGCACTACTGGACTATCTCCTGTCCTGTCATCAGTGTGAGCACTACTGGACTATCTCCTGTCCTCGGTGTGAGCACTACTGGACTATCTCCTGTCCTGTCATCAGTGTGAGCACTACTGGACTATCTGCTGTCCTGTCCTCGGTGTGAGCACTACTGGACTATCTCCTGTCCTCGGTGTGAGCACTACTGGACTATCTCCTGTCCTCAGTGTGAGCACTACTGGACTATCTCCTGTCCTCGGTGTGAGCACTACTGGACTATCTCCTGTCCTCAGTGTGAGCACTACTGGACTATCTCCTGTCCTCAGTGTGAGCACTACTGGACTATCTCCTGTCCTCAGTGTGAGCACTACTGGACTATCTCCTGTCCTCAGTGTGAGCACTACTGGACTATCTCCTGTCCTCAGTGTGAGCACTACTGGACTATCTCCTGTCCTCAGTGTGAGCACTACTGGACTATCTCCTGTCCTCAGTGTAAGCACTACTGGACTATCTCCTGTCCTCAGTGTGAGCACTACTGGACTATCTCCTGTCCTCAGTGTGAGCACTACTGGACTATCTCCTGTCCTCAGTGTGAGCACTACTGGACTATCTCCTGTCCTCAGTGTGAGCACTACTGGACTATCTCCTGTCCTCAGTGTGAGCACTACTGGACTATCTCCTGTCCTCAGTGTGAGCACTACTGGACTATCTCCTGTCCTCAGTGTGAGCACTACTGGACTATCTCCTGTCCTCAGTGTGAGCACTACTGGACTATCTCCTGTCCTCAGTGTGAGCACTACTGGACTATCTCCTGTCCTCAGTGTGAGCACTACTGGACTATCTCCTGTCCTCAGTGTAAGCACTACTGGACTATCTCCTGTCCTCAGTGTGAGCCCTACTGGACTATCTCCTGTCCTCAGTGTGAGCACTACTGGACTATCTCCTGCCCTCAGTGTGAGCACTACTGGACTATCTCCTGCCCTCAGTGTGAGCACTACTGGACTATCTCCTGTCCTCAGTGTGAGCACTACTGGACTATCTCCTGTCCTCAGTGTAAGCACTACTGGACTATCTCCTGTCCTCAGTGTGAGCACTACTGGACTATCTCCTGTCCTCAGTGTGAGCACTACTGGACTATCTCCTGTCCTCAGTGTGAGCACTACTGGACTATCTCCTGTCCTCAGTGTGAGCACTACTGGACTATCTCCTGTCCTCAGTGTGAGCACTACTGGACTATCTCCTGTCCTCATTGTGAGCACTACTGGACTATCTCCTGTCCTCAGTGTGAGCACTACTGGACTATCTCCTGTCCTCAGTGTGAGCCCTACTGGACTATCTCCTGTCCTCAGTGTGAGCACTACTGGACTATCTCCTGTCCTGTCCTCAGTGTGAGCACTACTGGACTATCTCCTGTCCTCAGTGTGAGCACTACTGGACTATCTCCTGTCCAAAGCTGTCCCAAACGCTAAATAAAAGTAGCATGTCACTTTGAACACTATCTCTACATCACGTGCCCACAACCTGGAACAGGTTTCTCCGCCGCACTCAAACTTACAGGAACGCTTAACAGTGCTTCCACTATTTATACCGACTTTTATTGTAGAGAACAAAAATAAAAGGCACGGCATTTCAGGGGTTAACCCCTTCATTTGGTGGAATGTGTGTCCTGTGACAAACCAAATGAGAAATACCCTACACCACTTGCCCCAGAAGCTCGGAGTGGGCAAGGAAAGGGAGGTTCACTGAGACAGTTGTGTTAGGCTGCGCTTATAGTGCCGGCGACGTCGCATCAAAACAATTGTATTGATGCCGTCTTAGGCTGCGCTTATAGTGGACGCGACGGTGACAAAGTGACGGCGCTCCCAAAATCCTTGTCACTAGAATTTGATTTTGTAGAGACGTTCTCCCCATGTGACTGCCTATAAGCCAATCATATAGCTCCTCTGCCTCCCCCCTTGCTGATGTCACTCCCCTTGTAGCCAGCGACGTCTCCAAACCTGATTACAACTTTCACAATGGCGACGGATGATGTCATCGCCGTCGCCGCCACTGTAAGCGAAGCCTAACTGTTACCCATGTACTGTGTAATCATTCTACCCTACCCCCTGTTACCCATGTACTGTGTAATCATTATACCCTACCCCCTGTTACCCATGTACTGTGTAATCATTATACCCGACCCCCTGTTACCCTTATTCTATGTAATCATTCTACCCTACCCCCTGTTACCCATGTACTGTGTAATCATTCTACCCTACCCCCTGTTACCCATGTACTGTGTAATCATTATACCCTACCCCCTATTATTCATGTACTGTGTAATCATTATACCCTACCCCCTATTATTCATGCTTTGGCAATATTGAAATGTTCTTTCGTCATGCCTATAAAGCTGATTTGATTTGATTTGACTCCCTCTACGGGCAGTCTCCGGAAACCAGTTTGACTTCCCCGAGTATGTGGACGCAAACCGTTAGGGACTCTGTTGAACCGGTTTACCAGCTGTGGAACCGGTCTGGACGGGTGTGTAATTATTTGATCTTGGGATAGGCTAAGGGAGGACTCAGTTTATGCAAAAAGTCCAGAGACATGAAATGCTTGAACAAATCTCAGTATTTCCTGTATGAGATAAGCAGGGAATTTACCTGGAGAGGTTATCGGGAGGGAGGAGATAGACAGATGTGTACAGAGCAGAGAGAAGGAGACACAAGTGTACAGAGAAGTATATATAGCGAGAGAGAGAGCGAGAGAGACTGACAATTTATCTGAAATATAATAGAAGTAGAAAAAAAGCAGATATAAAGAAGAAGAAACAGACAGAGAGAGGGATTTGAAATAGAAGAATCTTCAATTACCTTGGAATAAACAAGAGAAGAAGCAGAAAAGAGAAAGAGAGAAGAAGCGGAGGGCAGCAAGATGGGAAACTGGGTGGCAAATCACTGGTTTTCGACTGTTGTGATGGTAAGGATTTTGTTCCCTGTCTGTCCCATTATCACATCACCCCTTCCCTGCTTGTGTGAGGTTTGTGTTATATTGAAACGTTGCTCATTCCCTATGTGTGAGAAGTGAGTTCCATCTCTAAACAGTGAAGGTGATTATCTTAAACGCCTGACCTCTCCAACTCTCTCTGATTTACTGTGAATCACTATGATTTGGGGTCTGTCATAGGGATTTGGGGACAGTCTTAGTGATATGGGACAGTCTTGCTGATTTGGGACAGTCAGTGATTTGGGGTTACTAATAGTGATTTGGGGTCAGTCTCAGTGATATGGGATAGTCTCTATGATTTGGGGTTAGTCCTAATGATTTTGGGTCAGTCTCAGTGATTTGGGGTCAGTCTCGCAGATATGAGACAATCTTGTTGCTTTGGGGCCAGTCAGTGTTTTGGGAAAGTCTGATATTTGGGGTCGGTCTCAGGGATATGGGACAGTCTGTGATTTGGGGTCAGTCTTAATGACATGGGGCAGTCTGTGATTTGGGGTCAGTCTCGCTGATATGAGGTGACAGTCTTGTTGATTTGGGAAAGTCTGATATTTGGAGTCAGTCTCAGTGATATGGGGCAGTCTGTGATTTGGGGTCAGTGTCGCTGATATGAGACAATCTTGTTGATTTGGGGTCAGTCTCCGTGATTTAGGTCAGTCTCGGTGATGTGGGACAATCTGAGATTTGGGGTCAGTCTCAATGATATGGGACAGTCTGTGATTTGGGGTCAGTCTCAATGATATGGGACAGTCTGTGATTTGGGGTCAGTCTCAATGATATGGGACAGTCTGTGATTTGGGGTCAGTCTCAATGATATGGGACAGTCTGTGATTTGGGGTCAGTCTCGCTGATATGGGACAGTCTGTGATTTGGGGCCAGTCTCAATGATATGGGACAGTCTGTGATTTGGGGTCAGTCTCAATGATATGGGACAGTCGGTGATTTGGGGTCAGTCTCAATGATATGGGACAGTCTGTGATTTGGGGCCAGTCTCAATGATATGGGACTGTCTGTGATTTGGGGCCAGTCTCAATGATATGGGACAGTCTGTGATTTGGGGCCAGTCTCGCTGATATGAGGAGACAGTCTTGTTGATTTTGGGTCAGTTTCTGTTTATTCGGTCCTTACAAGGGATGGCTATTTTTAGGGTTTGTGATTATAAAGGCTCAGCGTGCTACCTGCCGCGAGGTTTACTTACACCCCTCCTACAAACGGAGACGACACAGTTTTGGAAGTAAAAATTGGCCCATCCGCATTGGGTGGAGCCCCATTTCGGGCATTTACGCTGTCCCTACGATGATTGGACTGACAGTTCCACCACCCGGAGGCCCCAACAAGGCCACTTACTGGGGACTCGCCCCACGCACCAAGCTGTGACCCTAAGGCTGCGTTTATAGTGACAGCGACGTCGCGTCAAAAAAATGCATTGCCGCTGTTGCGTGCGTTTATAGTAAGCGCGGAGCGACGGCTTGGTCGCGATCGCTGGAAGTCATCTCAATTTGATTTTTTCAGCAACCGTAGCCTGACGTCACCGTCGCGGGCACTATAATCGTAGCCTAAACCCTGACTGCTGATCGCCTGTACATGTTATTAATAAAAATATCAACGCCCTCGTCCCTCAGGTGCACCCCGTCCCGCCTGTGCCAAGTACGCCCCCTGTCCTCAAATTCAACATGCTTCACAATCGGCCCCCTACAATATGTTTCTGTTCACGTCTTGCCTTCTCGATGCCCACCCAAATGAAAGCCCCCCTCCATACCAGCCGAGTTAAAATCTCTGACCAAATAACGACTGCGTCACTCCAGGGGGCTTTAAATCTGGCACAGTCTGCGTGTATCTGGAGGATTACGTCGAAAGACTTGGTGGACACCATATCGTTCCTGCCCAGGTGGATCATTACCACGTGGGGCTTCCTTCCATGGACTGCCAGCGCACTTGTGGTTGGCACCAAATCTCTCCAGCACGTTCCTCTCTTACCCAGCCATCGGATGTTCATGCTCTCGTGTGGAATTAGAGAAATACAGTGCGCGTTGTCCCACAAATCCTTATCTCTTCAAAACGAATGTAGTTGTCTCTTTGCTGCTCCTATTCTCCCGTGATCAGCGGGGTAAATCCAAATTGCGAGCGGGCCCACCATACATCCTAATTTTATCTCCTTCTCTATTTTCTCTTTAAGTGTGTGCGTGTGGTGTAGCAGATTTCAAATTTCGGCCCGCTCGCCTCTCTTGTACTGCCCCCCCACTGGTATGTGAACCCCCCGACCCCCCTTATACCCCTCTTCCAGGAACCTTGCTTTCTCCCGGTCGGGGGACCCCCGTAACCAACGGCTCAAACAGCTAAGGCTGATCGGTGTTGGGGCCTTTGTTAGGGGCATACCCTCTCCCCCGCGTGAATCCCCTCCCCCCGTTGGTGCGCGAGAATCTCAAAACCCTCGTGGTGAGGGGAAGAGGGGGAGCGGGAGGAGAGCCAGCCACAGCTAACACACTCTGGAGGCGCAGTAGCCCTAATGGGGGCGACAGCCCCGTTTTGTGACCTCTGCCTTTCTGATTCCGCTGTGATTGTCATCCTAGTGTCTGCTGTATGAGGGGGGTTACTTAAAACCAGTGGGATTAGGGGGTTCAGAGACAGAACATGGTATTTTTATGGTAAAGTTATCATTTTTAGCAGTGATGCCTAGTTGAAGTGATACTATAAATCTCTAAGACTGACCCCAAATCACTAAGACTGATATAGGGTGGCCAAGTGTACAGTATTGAACCAGACTGTCCTCTATTTGGACACTGTCCAGTAAAAAGTGAGAGGTAATACTGGACATGTATCTGTCCGGTATTACCTCTCTGGACATAGTGACCTGACCGGTTTGGGGGGGCCGCGGGGTTTCCCTAAGCAGGGAGAGTCATGCTGTTGCAAGGGGGCTGGGCAGCTTCCTCCATCCTGATTGGCTGTATTACCCAGTAGCAGCCAATCAGGAGGAGGTGTCAGGAGCCTAGGGGTGGGGCCAAGGAGAGGAGGAAACAGCATGGAGCGGAGAGAAGTGTGTTTGTCGAGCGAGTGTTGAGTGCTTTGCACCTTTCACAATTGTGTCCAGTATTTTTGGAGTAGCCACCTGGCAACCCTACATATCAGTGAGACTGACACCAAATCAGGGA
>NW_027454263.1:0-89420 GCF_040206685.1 Ascaphus truei | reverse complement strand
CTCTCTCTTCCCCCCCTCTCTCTCCTTCCCTACCCCCTCTCTCCTTCCCCACCTCCTCTCCTTCCCACCTCTCTCTCCCTTCCCTCCTTCTCCTTCCCCACCTCTATCCTTCCCCTCTATCCTTCCCCTCATCCTCCACTCTATTCCCTTCCCCTCTCTCCTTCCCCCTCTCCTTCCCCTCTATTCCCTTCCCCCTCTCTCCTTCCCCACTCCCTCTCTCCTTCCCCCTCTATTCCTCCCCCTCTCTCCTTCCCCACTCCCCTCTCCCTTCCCCCTCTATTCCCTTCCCCTCTCTCCTTCCCCACTCCCTCTCCTTCCCCCTCTCTTTCCCCCCTCTTTACTTTCCGCCTCTCCTTCCCCTCTCTCCTTCCTCCTCTCTCCTTCCCTTCTCCTCGCCTTCTCCCATCTCTCTCCTTCCTCCTCTCTCTCTCCCTTCCCCTTCTCCCTCTCCTTCCCCTATCTCTCTCCTCCTCCCCCTTGTCTCCTTCCTACCCCCCTCTCCCCATACCTCGTTCTCCCACCCCTAAGGATCGCACACTGCGCTGTGCAGTGTGGGGATTAATGGCTCTGACGCCGCCATTACGTAATCCCTGCTAGCCGAGCGCTAGCGGCGCCCCCTACCCTCCCTCTGTATGAATGGGGGTCAGCTCCAGAGACCCCCGACTTCAATCCTGTGTTATACAAACATGTAGGAAGCAGCGCTAGGATCGCCGCTTTAATAAAGTAAATACAATATATATGTATATAACATTTCCCAGAGATAAATAGGTAATATTGTGACGTTAGTGGTGCTGAATGTTTCTCAGGAAGACGGTTACATTGAGAAAATGTTTAATAATTATTTTTTTCATTTTATTCAATTGGCCGGGGTTTTATCCAGCTAACGATGTCCATGTGAAGGTAGTCACGTGTCTTCTCCACGAGGTTTCCAGGTGTCCGGTTTGGAACAGGACTGGCCGGTATTTTGCCCCTGCGTCAGGTAAAACATGAGATAATAGCGGTATGTGTGTGTCCGGTATTACCTCTCTGACCGTGGAGGGGGGAGGGCCCGGTGGCTGCTGGGGGCCCGGCGGCCCATCAAAGCAGTTACCGCTGGGCCCGGCTCTCCCCTAGCTACAGGCCTCTCTCACTCTGTCCCATGCCGAGCTTCTGATGCTGGCGCGGCCTGGGCCTCTCTCTCATGCTGGTACGCGTGGGAAGCTGAGGCCCAGTGTGCGCCGATGTCAGAGAGGCCCGGTGTGCGCCGATGTCAGAGAGGCCCGGTGTGCGCCGATGTCAGAGAGGCCCGGTGTGCGCCGATGTCAGAGAGGCCCAGTGTGCGCCGATGTCAGAGAGGCCCAGTGTGCGCCGATGTCAGAGAGGCCCGGTGTGCGCCAATGTCAGAGAGGCCCAGTGTGCGCCGATGTCAGAGAGGCCCAGTGTGCGCCGATGTCAGAGAGGCCCAGTGTGCGCCGATGTCAGAGAGGCCCAGTGTGCGCCGATGTCAGAGAGGCCCGGTGTGCGCCGATGTCAGAGAGGCCCGGTGTGCGCCGATGTCAGAGAGCCCCTGTGTGCGCCGATGTCAGAGAGGCCCGGTGTGCGCCGATGTCAGAGAGGCCCGGTGTGCGCCGATGTCAGAGAGGCCCGGTGTGCGCCGATGTCAGAGAGGCCCGGTGTGCGCCGATGTCAGAGAGGCCCGGTGTGCGCCGATGTCAGAGAGGCCCGGTGTGCGCCGATGTCAGAGAGGCCTGGTGTGCGCCGATGTCAGAGAGGCCCGGTGTGCGCCGATGTCAGAGAGGCCCGGTGTGCGCCGATGTCAGAGAGGCCCGGTGTGCGCCGATGTCAGAGAGGCCCGGTGTGCGCCGATGTCAGAGAGGCCCAGTGTGCGCCGATGTCAGAGAGGCCCGGTGTGCGCCGATGTCAGAGAGGCCCAGTGTGCGCCGATGTCAGAGAGGCCCGGTGTGCGCCGATGTCAGAGAGGCCCGGTGTGCGCCGATGTCAGAGAGGCCTGGTGTGCGCCGATGTCAGAGAGGCCCGGTGTGCGCCGATGTCAGAGAGGCCCGGTGTGCGCCGATGTCAGAGAGGCCCAGTGTGCGCCGATGTCAGAGAGGCCCGGTGTGCGCCGATGTCAGAGAGGCCCAGTGTGCGCCGATGTCAGAGAGGCCCGGTGTGCGCCGATGTCAGAGAGGCCCAGTGTGCGCCGATGTCAGAGAGGCCCGGTGTGCGCCGATGTCAGAGAGGCCCAGTGTGCGCCGATGTCAGAGAGGCCCGGTGTGCGCCGATGTCAGAGAGGCCCGGTGTGCGCCGATGTCAGAGAGGCCCAGTGTGCGCCGATGTCAGAGAGGCCTGGTGTGCGCCGATGTCAGAGAGGCCCGGTGTGCGCCGATGTCAGAGAGCCCCTGTGTGCGCCGATGTCAGAGAGGCCCGGTGTGCGCCGATGTCAGAGAGGCCCAGTGTGCGCCGATGTCAGAGAGGCCTGGTGTGCGCCGATGTCAGAGAGGCCCGGTGTGCGCCGATGTCAGAGAGCCCCTGTGTGCGCCGATGTCAGAGAGGCCCGGTGTGCGCCGATGTCAGAGAGGCCCAGTGTGCGCCGATGTCAGAGAGGCCCAGTGTGCGCCGATGTCAGAGAGGCCTGGTGTGCGCCGATGTCAGAGAGGCCCGGTGTGCGCCGATGTCAGAGAGCCCCTGTGTGCGCCGATGTCAGAGAGGCCCGGTGTGCGCCGATGTCAGAGAGGCCCAGTGTGCGCCGATGTCAGAGAGGCCCAGTGTGCGCCGATGTCAGAGAGGCCCGGTGTGCGCCGATGTCAGAGAGGCCCGGTGTGCGCCGATGTCAGAGAGGCCCGGTATGCGCCGATGTCAGAGAGGCCCGGTGTGCGCCGATGTCAGAGAGGCCCGGTGTGCGCCGATGTCAGAGAGCCCCTGTGTGCGCCAACATCAGAAGCCCAGCACCGCCCCTCCCTTCCTTAGGCTGCGCTTAAAGTGCCGGCGACAGCGACGCAACGTCGCGTCTAAACAAATGTATAGTAGGAGCGATGCGACGGCGCGATGGCCACACACACAGAGTGACACACACACACAGGGTGACACACACACACAGTGTCCCTCTGTGTGTGTCACTGTGTGTGTGTGTGTCACTGTGTGTGTCACTGTGTGTGTCCCTCTGTGTGTGTCACTGTGTGTGTGTGTGTCACTCGGTGTCCCTCTGTGTGTGTCACTGTGTGTGTGTGTGTCACTGTGTGTGTCACTGTGTGTGTCCCTCTGTGTGTGTCACTGTGTGTGTGTGTGTCACTCGGTGTGTCACTGTGTGTGTCACTGTGTGTGTTACTGTGTGTGTGTGTGTATGTCACTCGGTGTGTGTGTCACTTTGTGTTTGTGTCAGTCTGTGTGTGTGTCACTGTCTGTGTGTTTGTGTCACTGTCTGTGTGTGTGTGTCATTGTCTGTGTGTGTGTCACTGTCTGTGTGTGTGTCACTGTCTGTGTGTGTAACTGCGACATCGCGTGCGATGTGCGATGTGCCGCGCAATGGCCGTGTCACGTGCGTGGATCAGCCAATGAGGGCGAAACGCTCACGTGATGTCATGTCTCCCGGGACCTAAGTGCAAGTTTCGCGTGTCACATCACGTGCGCAGCGAGTATACTCGTGGCCTTACGTATTTATGCTTTTTCTCTCATCCCCTTTTGTTGAGAACATGGCATATGTAAGAGCGCATGAAGTGAGCACTGCCTGGCGTGCAGAGAAACAGATTTATTTTTGGAGAATGTTATATTTATCTTTGAGCTAAACACACAAGAGTCAAGATAAATGCAACTTGGGATGCCCCAACTCTATGGGAACAAGAGCAACAAACAGGAATAGTAGTGGGTGCTGCAAGCAGAAAAAACCTAGTCAGGGTAACTGCATGTAGAACAGAAGGGAAGCTGAGCGCACCAAAAGAAATGCAAGTAAATATTTATCTGTGAAACATTGAAAAGTATGTGTGGAATTGTCTAACCTGTTAGCAAGTTTAATATTCCTTATTTTGCACAATGTGTGACGGATTATCCAGCTTTCCCTTCCTTAAACTCCCTGTTTCAATTAAAATAAAGTTTATTATATATTGCAAACCTTTTAAAAATTATTTGCCCAGATTTCTATGTGCTTGTCACGGGAGACCAGGTCTATCAACACATTTATACCGGGATCATATGATTGAGCAAAGCAAGGAGGTAAAATAAATTGTAATTTATTTCACCAAAGGACATACACACAATGTTCCAAAATTATAGTCAACATACATTTACTGGGACGGGGGCAAACAAAATAATTTGTTTCCAGAACAAAATCTTGTAAAATAAAGTCTGTAGGAGTAATTTCCCAGGAGAGGGAATTACTCGCGAAAGCCTTGGTCCGTTCTCAAATCTGCCGCTGGTGTAATGGCGCTTGGAATCTTGATGAAAAATTTATGAAGCTTGATGAATTTTAGGTGAATCTGATTCCCGATGGGCTGCAGGAACTCTTATAGGGTTCAGAACCCTATACCTAACAAGTGAAGCCAATCTCTCTGTGTGAATAACTTTTCCCACCTATCCCGGAGTTGCCAATACTTCAGAAACCTGGCAGGGGTGCTTCCTATTCTGCTAAGGCATGTGCCAACCTAGCTCCTTTGCCACTTAGCATATGGGACCCAACCCCTCTACCTGGCGACAGTAAGTCTGGGCTGGGCAACCATTTGCCAACGGCCGGACTTCACATTAGGATGGGGGTACTTGGGCTACCCCTCCAAACCTGACACCTCAGAGACTCTGAGCCTTTCAGCTCCGGACTTTTGCAGACATTGTGGCATCAAGCCAGCGGGATGCCTTAGAAGTCCGGAGCTGCACATCCATCTCATTTACAGTGAGTCACTGCACACATATTAAGTGAAGTGCTATAATAAGTGAGTGTTTCCCTGTCTCCGGTGTTCCAACTATTCCTATCATGTTTAATACATTAATTTAGGGGGACTTTCATTCATCAATTTTTATGAAACGTTATAAAAATTGAGCTATGGTCGTTTTATATGTTTCTACCTGAACTATGCGCATGGCAAGTTTCAGAGCGCTAGGAGCTTCCTACCAGAAGTTAGCAAAAGCCGCTTCTTATTCTCTAAGCGCTGGACTTAGAAAGATTTTCCCATTTTATTTTACTGTGTAAAACAGGTCTACATTCTCTACCCCATTGACTTAGTAAAAAGTTACCCGAAATATTTCTAAGTCCTGTGTGTGTGCTTGACTCAAGCTGTCTGCACGTTTATTCTCAGAGCTCGACGAGCTTCCTAACAGAAGTTAGCAGAAAAGTTGTACTTTTGAAAAAAGCTTAGACACACTCCCCAGCTCTTGATATTTTCACCAGAGCGGGACTTTAGAAAATACTTCACTCTCGCCACCTTATACATGGTGGGAGAGACTCCGAACCCTTATACTGGGTTCTGGGGATTTGGGCATATACCGGGGGCCCTTGAATGTGATTTGTCCCCCTGTCCCATCTTACTGTTCTGGTCTGTGCTGAAGCAGGAAGGCCTGGCGATGAGCCGCCTAACTGCTTCCTAGGGAGGATTTTGTTCGGTGGACTGTGTTTTCATGTCCCCAGGAATCTGGTACGATTCCTGGGCACATTTTTGGGTAGCCATCAACTCTGGTCCCCTTCTACCCAAACACACCCTGACAAGATTTTTACCGTAAACCCCCCTGAAACTCACGCCATGCAAATGACACTTCAAACTCTCCAATTTGGCTCAGGGGCACCCAGCCGGGCATAATACCTTTATTATTGGCCTGGGTACACCCTCACCGTCACAGTGCTAATAAGTAAAGGATTCACTTTCACTGATTTTTCTAAGTTTATCTTGAATTCCAAGATTTTCAAGAATGTCAAGATCGTATCTATTAATTGAGGAAAAGCTGCTTCAGGGTTTGATATAAGGAACAACATACAGTACCTATCTTCAAATGCAGGGTCTTTTAGTTCCTTTCTCCCATGTTTTAGAAGTTGGTCTAACGTAGGGTAACCAGACGTCCAGGGTAAGGGTGTAGAGAGAGACTGGCGGAAGGGAGAGGATACATGAGATACACTGGGGGGAGAGGAGAGAGAGACACTGGGGGAGAGGAGAGAGACACTGGGGGAGAGGAGAGAGAGACACTGGGGGAGAGGAGAGAGACACTGGGGGAGAGAGAATTAATAATACAGGATAAATGGGGATGCTTTTAGACAAATATCAGTATTTATTTTTAAGTGGTGTAACTTGTTTTATAAATAATTTTTGAATGTGTCCCGGTTTTTACTTTTGAAAATCTGGTCACCCTACCCCCAGGCCCGACCTACTGGCATCCATTGCCCCCCCCCCTAACCACTCCTACCAGAATCCTTTTCCCTCTCCTCCTCCCCCCCCCCCTACCGGCATCCTCCCTGGCCCATCGCCTCCAGTGCAGTGGCACCCGGGCCTTAACGCGCCCAGTGCCCTCTCCAGTCAGTCTCCTCAGGCTCAGACCCCCACCCCCCCACCCCAGCAGGCTTTCCGACATCCTCGGGACCCGCAGGCCCTACCGTAATCATCGTCCCCCTACCCACCCCCCACCACCACCAGCATCCTCCGCTGAGTCGTCCGGTTGAATCCTCCCCCCATGGACAGATGATCGAAGGCCCCCCTACGGACCGGTTGAAGAGCCCCCCCTGACCGGTTGAAGAGGTACTGTAATTAATACTCATCATCAATACTTACACCCATACTTAACCCCCCCAGCCCCATACTTAACCCCTTCCCCCCAGGCCCATACGTAACCTCCCCAGGCCTATACTTAACCCCACCAGGCCTATTCGTAAACCCCAGGCCTATACTTACCCCCCCCCAGGCCTATATTTAACCCCCATGCCTATACTTAACCCCCCCAATGCCTATACTTAACTCACCCCCCCCCCCCAGGCCTATACTTAACCCACCCCAGGTGTATATTAACCCACCCCAGGCCTATACATAACCCCCCCACCCACCCAGGCCTATACTTTATTAAAATAAATAGATTGCATTGTAATGTTTTTTTTAAGTATAATAATAGCAAGAAAACATTTCATTTTAAAGTTGTGTCTGAATTTTTTTTCCGTGTTAGGTACAGGGGGGGGGGGGGGGGGCTGCTCCTTTCATTTGTCCTGGGCCCCGTGATTTCTTTTGGCGACCCTGATCTTTGTTTCTATGAAGGTGCGCAGACGCGCGGCTGCGCTTATGGGATGAGGGACCCGCGTGTCCCTATGGTACTTACCCTCTGTGTTGGGGACACAGATGCTTTGCTACCAGAGGGGCTTGTTACACATGTTCTGCATGTTATTATATTGCATTACAATGTATTACAGACCCCTCTAGCACAGGGGCTTCAATAGAAAATATGGTCTCTCTGACGGTCTTAGTGTTGACTGGATCCTGCAGCTGGTTTAAAAGGAGGCGAAATTGCCTCTCCTCTTCTTGATCCATCTCCTAAACAGGGACCTTTTGGGTGTTACTGCACAGATGCAGAAATACCAACAGGCAGACTACGTGTGGTCTTCGTCCCCATCTTCCTCTTAATCTTCAGCGAGAAAGGGCCCCTGGAACCCAAAGCACAATGAGTCCTGCCCACTTGCCAATAAATGCCACCACTACACAATTACTGAACGCACCATGAGAGACTATATCAGATAGGGCCACCGAGGGCCAGACAGCGTCACCGCCACCTCTCCCCCGGAGCAGGCGCCGCCTCTTCACTTGCTACTTAGCCTCACCCAGGCAAGAACTGACCAAGGCCAACAAATGGGGGACCCCTTCCCCTGCTGCTGCCTTGCTGGACTCCACTACAACCCCAGGCATGTGTACTAGCGACAGCTTACCCACTTTGACAACCACATGACCTGTCCAAATTTTTATAGCTGCCCAATTTCTTCCTCCTCTTTTACCTTCACTTGTCTGGTGCAACACTGCCAACCAGCCCTGTGAGCCATAAGCTCAACCTAGCCACCCTTCTAGCTAGATGAAGCCTGTGAGCAACGATACCTCACTATCCTCTCTGGATCTTCTTTAGCTGGGCTGGTAAATGTCACCCCAACCATCTGGTGTTGCACGTATGAGCGAATTAAAACAACTATCAAAAACTTTTCCCACGTCAGCTGGGCCACTGAGAGGCCAGGAAGCGCCACCACAGTCTCTCCACCCAGAGCAAACTAGGCTCTACCCTGGCAATAACTGACCTTTGCCAGCAAGGCAGGGTCCAACCCCCCACTGCTCCATGCTGGAGGCCGCTACACCCCCAGGCGTAGCTACTTGCACCAGCGCACCCCCTTTAACCCACATATGACCCTTTCAGGTCCCAATTTGATATTTTTTCAGGCTAATGGAACCCAGCCTTTACCTCAACATGTTTGGTGCAACATTGCCCCCCAGCCCTGTGACCAACAAGGTCAACCTATCTGCCTTTCTAGCTAGCCACCGCTTCCATGAAACCTGTCAGCAGATATGCCTCAAAATCCCCCTCATTTGATCTTATTCTCCGCCTAGGCTGGTGAATGCCACCTAGTTGGCCGCAACGTGGGAGCAGGCCAAGGCCTGGACCTTACAGCCAGCTCCAGACTAAGAACCTTTGTGGCAGGGCACTGACTGACTTTAGACCCCTGCACAGGATTTAAATTACCTTCCTGTGGCACCTCGGAGCCGAACCCTGTCGGTCATGGACCCTTTCACCTAAGGGACTCCAGGTCATGTTTCTTCCTACAAGTGAGCCCCCTCCTATCTACGCACAGTAACACAAACCCCGCTTAATAGGACAGAGAAAATCCCAAGACGAGTTAAATTCCTGCCTGGGACAATTTACTCACACACGTGTAATATGCGAGGAGCTGACTGGCGTAATAATCTTACACTGTTAGGATAAATGTGAGGAGCAAGGTGTTGATGTTACTCACTCAGCATCTTTGTTTCTATGAAGGTGCGCAGACGCGCGGCTGCGCTTATGGGATAAGGGACCCGCGCGCCCCTATGTTACTTACCCTCTGTGTTGGGGACACAGATGCTTTGCTACCAGAGGGGCTTGTTACACATGTTCTGCATGTTATTATATTGCATTACAATGTATTACAGACCCCTCTAGCACAGGGGCTTCCATAGAAAATATGGTCTCTCTGACGGTCTTAGTGTTGACTGGATCCTGCATTTGGGTTAAAAGGAGACGACATTGCCTCTCTTCTTCTTGATCCATCTTCTAAACAGGGACCTTTTGGGTGTTACTGCACAGATGCAGAAATACCAACAGGCAGATGACGTGTGGTCTTCGTCCCTATCTTCCTCTTAATCTCCGGTGAGAAAGGGACCCAGAAACCCAAACCACAATGAGTCCTGCCCACTCGCCAATAAATGCCACCGCTACACAATTACTGAACGCACCATGAGAGACTTTAGCTATGTCAAATATGCCCACCGAGGTTCAGACAGCGCCACCGCCACCTCTCCCCCGGAGCAGGCGCCGCCTCTTCACTTGCTACTTAGCCTCACCCAGGCAAGAACTGACCACGGCCAACAAATGTGGGACCTCTTCCCCTGCTGCTGCCTTGCTGGACTCCACTACAACCCCAGGCATGTGTACTAGCGACAGCTTACCCCCTTTGACAACCACATGACCTGTCCAAATTTTTATAGCTGCCCAATTTCTTCCTCCTCTTTTACCTTCACTTGTCTGGTGCAACACTGCCAACCAGCCCTGTGAGCCATAAGCTCAACCTAGCCGCCCTTCTAGCTAGATGAAGCCTGCGAGCAACAATAACTCACAATCCTCTCTGGATCTTCTCTAGCTCGGCTGGTAAATGTCACCCCAACCATCTGGTGATGCACGTATAAGCGAATTAAAACAACTATCAAAAACATTTCCCGCGTCAGCTGGGACCACTGAGAGGCCAGGCAGCGCCACCACAGTCTCTCCACCCAGAGCAAACTAGGCACTGCCCTGGCAATAACTGACCTTTGCCAGCAAGGCAGGGCCCAACCCCCCACTGCTCTATTTTAATGTCGCTACACCCCCAGGCGTAGCTACTTGCACCAGCACACCCCCTTTAACCCACATATGACCCTTTCAGGTTCCAATTGGATATTTTTTCAGGCTAATGGAACCCAGCCTTTACCTCAACATGTTTGGTGCAACATTGCCCCCCAGCCCCGTGACCAACAAGGTCAACCTATCTGCCTTTCTAGCTAGCCACCGCTTCCCTGAAGCCTGTCAGCAGATATGCCTCAAAATCCCCCTCATTTGATCTTATGAGGAGCAAGGTGTTGATGTTACTCTCTTTGTTTCTATGAAGGTGCGCAGACGCGCGGCTGCGCTTATGGGATAAGGGACCCGCACGCCCCTATGGTACTTACCCTCTGTGTTGGGGACACAGATGCTTTGCTACCAGAGGGGCTTGTTACACATGTTCTGCATGTTATTATATTGCATTACAATGTATTACAGACCCCTCTAGCACAGGGGCTTCCATAGAAAATATGGTCTCTCTGACGGTCTTAGTGTTGACTGGATGCTGCAGCTGGTTAAAAAGGAGGCGAAATTGCCTCTCCTCTTCTTGATCCATCTCCTAAACAGGGACCTTTTGGGTGTTACTGCACAGATGCAGAATTACCAACAGGCAGATGACGTGTGGTCTTCGTCCCTATCTTCCTCTTAATCTTCAGCGAGAAAGGGACCAGGAACCCAAAGCACAATGAGTCCTGCCCACTCGCCAATAAATGCCACCACTACACAATTACTGAACGCACCATGAGAGACTATATCAGATAGGGCCACCGAGGGCCAGACAGCGCCACCGCCACCTCTCCTCCAGAGAAGGCGCTGCACCTTCACTTGCTACTTTGTCTTCCCCAGGCAAGAACTGACCACGGCCAACAAATGGGGGCCCCTTCCCCTGCTGCTGCCTTGCTTGACTCCACTGCAACCCCAGGCATGTGTACTAGTGACAGCTTATCCCCTTTGACAACCACATGACCTGTCCAAATTTTTATAGCTGCCCAATTTCTTCCTCCTCTTTTACCTTCACTTGTCTGGTGCAACACTGCCAACCAGCCCTGTGAGCCATAAGCTCAACCTAGCCGCCCTTCTAGCTAGATGAAGCCTGCGAGCAACGATAACTCACAATCCTCTCTGGATCTTCTCTAGCTCGGCTGGTAAATGTCACCCCAACCATCTGGTGATGCACGTATAAGCGAATTAAAACAACTATCAAAAACATTTCCCGCGTCAGCTGGGACCACTGAGAGGCCAGGCAGCGGCACCACAGTCTCTCCACCCAGAGCAAACTAGGCACTGCCCTGGCAATAACTGACCTTTGTCAGCAAGGCAGGGCCCAACCCCCCACAGCTCTATTCTGAAGGTCGCTACAACCCCAGGCGTAGCTACTTGCACCAGCACACCCTCTTTAACCCACATATGACCCTTTCAGGTCCCAATTTGATATTTTTTCAGGCTAATGGAACCCAGCCTTTACTTCAACATGTTTGGTGCAACATTGCCCCCCAGCCCCGTGACCAACAAGGTCAACCTATCTGCCTTTCTAGATAGCCACCGCTTCCCTGAAGCCTGTCAGCAGATATGCCTCAAAATCCCCCTCATTTGATCTTATTCTCCACCTAGGCTGGTGAATGCCACCTAGTTGGCCGCAAGGTGGGAGCAGGCCAAGGCCTGGACCCTACAGCCAGCTCCAGACTAAGAACCTTTGTGGCAGGGCACTGACTGACTTTAGACCCCTGCACAGGATTTAAATTACCTTCCTGTGGCACCTCAGAGCCGAACCCTGTCGGTCATGGACCCTTACACCTAAGGGACTCCAGGTCATGTTTCTTCCTACAAGTGAGCCCCCTCCTATCTATGCACAGTAACACAAACCCCGCTTAATAGGACAGAGAGAAAATCCCAAAACGAGTTGGGTTCCTGCTGGAGACATTTTACTCACACACGTGTAATATGCGAGGAGCTGACTGGCGTAATAATCTTACACTGTTAGGATAAATTTGAGGAGCAAGGTGTTGATGTTACTCACTCAGCATCTTTGTTTTTATGAAGGTGCGCAGACGCGCGGCTGCGCTTATGGGATAAGGGACCCGCGCGCCCCTATGTTACTTACCCTCTGTGTTGGGGACACAGATGCTTTGCTACCAGAGGGGCTTGTTACACATGTTCTGCATGTTATTATATTGCAATACAATGTATTACAGACCCCTCTAGCACAGGGGCTTCCATAGAAAATATGGTCTCTCTGACGGTCTTAGTGTTGACTGGATGCTGCAGCTGGTTAAAAAGGAGGCGAAATTGCCTCTCCTCTTCTTGATCCATCTCCTAAACAGGGACCTTTTAGGTGTTACTGCACAGATGCAGAAATACCAACAGGCAGATGACATGTGGTCTTCGTCCCTATCTTCCTCTTAATCTCCGGTGAGAAAGGGACCCAGAAACCCAAACCACAATGAGTCCTGCCCACTCGCCAATAAATGCCACCGCTACACAATTACTGAACGCACCATGAGAGACTTTAGCTATGTCAGATATGCCCACCGAGGTTCAGACAGCGCCACCGCCACCGCCACCTCTCCCCCGGAGCAGGCGCCGCCTCTTCACTTGCTACTTAGCCTCACCCAGGCAAGAACTGACCACGGCCAACAAATGGGGGCCCCTTCCCTTGCTGCTGCCTTGCTGGACTCCACTGCAACCCCAGGCATGTGTACTAGTGACAGCTTATCCCCTTTGACAACCACATGACCTGTCCAAATTTTTATAGCTTCCCAATTTCTTCCTCCTCATTTACCTTCACTTGTCTGGTGCAACACTGCCAACTAGCCCTGTGAGCCATAAGCTCAACCTAGCCGCCCTTCTAGCTAGATGAAGCCTGTGAGCAACGATACCTCACTATCCTCTCTGGATCTTCTCTAGCTCGGCTGGTAAATGTCACCCCAACCATTTGGTGATGCACGTATGAGCTAATTAAAACAACTATCAAAAACATTTCCCGCGTCAGCTGGGACACAGAGAGGCCAGGCAGCGCCACGACAGTCTCTCCACCCAGAGCAAACTAGGCACTGCCCTGGCAATAACTGACCTTTGTCAGCAAGGCAGGGCCCAACCCCCCACAGCTCTATTCTGAAGGTCGCTACAACCCCAGGCGTAGCTACTTGCACCAGCACACCCCCTTTAACCCACATATGACCCTTTCAGGTCCCAATTTGATATTTTTTCAGGCTAATGGAACCCAGCCTTTACCTCAACATGTTTGGTGCAACATTGCCCCCCAGCCCCGTGACCAACAAGGTCAAACTATCTGCCTTTCTAGCTAGCCACCGCTTCCCTGAAGCCTGTCAGCAGATATGCCTCAAAATCTCCCTCATTTGATCTTATTCTCCACCTAGGCTGGTGAATGCCACCTAGTTGGCCGCAACGTGGGAGCAGGCCAAGGCCTGGACCCTACAGCCAGCTCCAGACTAAGAACCTTTGTGGCAGGGCACTGACTGACTTTAGACCCCTGCACAGGATTTAAATTACCTTCCTGTGGCACCTCAGAGCCGAACCCTGTCGGTCATGGACCCTTTCACCTAAGGGACTCCAGGTCATGTTTCTTCCTACAAGTGAGCCCCCTCCTATCTATGCACAGTAACACAAACCCCGCTTAATAGGACAGAGAGAAAATCCCAAGACGAGTTGGGTTCCTGCTGGAGACATTTTACTCACACACGTGTAATATGCGAGGAGCTGACTGGCGTAATAATCTTACACTGTTAGGATAAATGTGAGGAGCAAGGTGTTGATGTTACTCACTCAGAATCTTTGTTTCTATGAAGGTGCGCAGACGCGCGGCTGCGCTTATGGGATAAGGGACCCGCGCGCCCCTATGTTACTTACCCTCTGTGTTGGGGACACAGATGCTTTGCTACCAGAGGGGCTTGTTACACATGTTCTGCATGTTATTATATTGCATTACAATGTATTACAGACCCCTCTAGCACAGGGGCTTCCATAGAAAATATGGTCTCTCTGACGGTCTTAGTGTTGACTGGATGCTGCAGCTGGTTAAAAAGGAGGCGAAATTGCCTCTCCTCTTCTTGATCCATCTCCTAAACAGGGACCTTTTGGGTGTTACTGCACAGATGCAGAAATACCAACAGGCAGATGACGTGTGGTCTTCGTCCCTATCTTCCTCTTAATCTTCAGCGAGAAAGGGACCAAGAACCCAAAGCACAATGAGTCCTGCCCACTCGCCAATAAATGCCACCACTACACAATTACTGAACGCACCATGAGAGACTTTAGCTATGTCAGATATGCCCTCCGAGGGTCAGACAGCGCCACCGCCACCTCTCCCCTGGAGCAGGCGCCGCCCCTTCACTTGCTACTTAGCCTCACCCAGGCAAGAACTGACCACGGCCAACAAATGCGGGACCTCTTCCCCTGCTGCTGCCTTGCTGGACTCCACTACAACCCCAGGCATGTGTACTAGCGACAGCTTACCCCCTTTGACCACTACATGACCTGTCCAAATTTTTATAGCTGCCCAATTTCTTCCTCCTCTTTTACCTTCACTTTTCTGGTGCAACACTGCCAACCAGCCCTGTGAGCCATAAGCTCAACCTAGCCGCCCTTCTAGCTAGATGAAGCCTGCGAGCAACGATAACTCACAATCCTCTCTGGATCTTCACTAGCTCGGCTGGTAAATGTCACCCCAACCATCTGGTGATGCATGTATAAGCGAATTAAAACAACTATCAAAAACATTTCCCGCGTCAGTTGGGACCACTGAGAGGCCAGGCAGCGCCACCACAGTCTCTCCACCCAGAGCAAACTAGGCACTGCCCTGGCAATAACTGACCTTTGTCAGCAAGGCAGGGCCCAACCCCCCACAGCTCTATTCTGAAGGTCGCTTCACCCCCAGGCGTAGCTACTTGCACCAGCACACCCCCTTTAACCCACATATGACCCTTTCAGGTCCCAATTTGATATTTTTTCAGGCTAATGGAACCCAGCCTTTACCTCAACATGTTTGGTGCAACATTGCCCCCCAGCCCCGTGAGGTCAACCTATCTGCCTTTCTAGCTAGCCACCGCTTCCCTGAAGCCTGTCAGCAGATATGCCTCAAAATCCCCCTCATTTGATCTTATTCTCCACCTAGGCTGGTGAATGCCACCTAGTTGGCCGCAATGTGGGAGCTGGCCAAGGCCTGGACCCTACAACCAGCTCCAGACTAAGAACCTTTGTGGCAGGGCACTGACTGACTTTAGACCCCTGCACAGGATTTAAATTACCTTCCTGTGGCACCTCAGAGCCGAACCCTGTCGGTCATGGACCCTTTCACCTAAGGGACTCCAGGTCATGTTTCTTCCTACAAGTGAGCCCCCTCCTATCTACGCACAGTAACACAAACCCCGCTTAATAGGACAGAGAGAAAATCCCAAAACGAGTTGGGTTCCTGCTGGGGACATTTTACTCACACACGTGTAATATGTGAGAAGCTGACTGGCGTAATAATCTTACACTGTTAGGATAAATGTGAGGAGCAAGGTGTTGATGTTACTCACTCAGCATCTTTGTTTCTATGAAGGTGCGCAGACGCGCGGCTGCGCTTATGGGATAAGGGACCCGCGCGCCCCTATGGTACTTACCCTCTGTGTTGGGGACACAGATGCTTTGCTACCAGAGGGGCTTGTTACACATGTTCTGCATGTTATTATATTGCATTACAATGTATTACAGACCCCTCTAGCACAGGGGCTTCCATAGAAAATATGGTCTCTCTGACGGTCTTAGTGTTGACTGGATGCTGCAGCCGGTTAAAAAGGAGGCGAAATTGCCTCTCTTCATCTTGATCCATCTCCTAAACAGGGACCTTTTGGGTGTTACTGCACAGATGCAGAAATACCAACAGGCAAATGATGTGTGGTCTTCGTCCCTATCTTCCTCTTAATCTTCAGCGAGAAAGGGACCAGGAACCCAAAGCACAATGAGTCCTGCTCACTCGCCAATAAATGCCACCACTACACAATTACTGAACGCACCATGAGAGACTATATCAGATAGGGCCACCGAGGGCCAGACAGCGCCACCGCCACCTCTCCTCCAGAGAAGGCGCTGCACCTTCACTTGCTACTTTGTCTTCCCCAGGCAAGAACTGACCACGGCCAACAAATGGGGGCCCCTTCCCTTGCTGCTGCCTTGCTGGACTCCACTGCAACCCCAGGCATGTGTACTAGTGACAGCTTATCCCCTTTGACAACCACATGACCTGTCCAAATTTTTATAGCTTCCCAATTTCTTCCTCCTCATTTACCTTCACTTGTCTGGTGCAACACTGCCAACTAGCCCTGTGAGCCATAAGCTCAACCTAGCCGCCCTTCTAGCTAGATGAAGCCTGTGAGCAACGATACCTCAATGTCCTCTCTGGATCTTCTCTAGCTCGGCTGGTAAATGTCACCCCAACCATCTGGTGATGCACGTATAAGCGAATTAAAACAACTATCAAAAACATTTCCCGCGTCAGCTGGGACCACTGAGAGGCCAGGCAGCGCCACCACAGTCTCTCCACCCAGAGCAAACTAGGCACTGCCCTGGCAATAACTGACCTTTGCCAGCAAGGCAGGGCCTAACCCCCCACTGCTCTATTTTAATGTCGCTACACCCCCAGGCGTAGCTACTTGCACCAGCACACCCCCTTTAACCCACATATGACCCTTTCAGGTCCCAATTGGATATTTTTTCAGGCTAATGGAACCCAGCTTTTACCTCAACATGTTTGGTGCAACATTGCCCCCCAGCCCCGTGACCAACAAGGTCAACCTATCTGCCTTTCTAGCTAGCCACCGCTTCCCTGAAGCCTGTCAGCAGATATGCCTCAAAATCCCCCTCATTTGATCTTATGAGGAGCAAGGTGTTGATGTTACTCTCTTTGTTTCTATGAAGGTGCGCAGACGCGCGGCTGCGCTTATGGGATAAGGGACCCGCACGCCCCTATGGTACTTACCCTCTGTGTTGGGGACACAGATGCTTTGCTACCAGAGGGGCTTGTTACACATGTTCTGCATGTTATTATATTGCATTACAATGTATTACAGACCCCTCTAGCACAGGGGCTTCCATAGAAAATATGGTCTCTCTGACGGTCTTAGTGTTGACTGGATGCTGCAGCTGGTTAAAAAGGAGGCGAAATTGCCTCTCCTCTTCTTGATCCATCTCCTAAACAGGGACCTTTTGGGTGTTACTGCACAGATGCAGAATTACCAACAGGCAGATGACGTGTGGTCTTCGTCCCTATCTTCCTCTTAATCTTCAGCGAGAAAGGGACCAGGAACCCAAAGCACAATGAGTCCTGCCCACTCTCCAATAAATGCCACCACTACACAATTACTGAACGCACCATGAGAGACTATATCAGATAGGGCCACCGAGGGCCAGACAGCGCCACCGCCACCTCTCCTCCAGAGAAGGCGCTGCACCTTCACTTGCTACTTTGTCTTCCCCAGGCAAGAACTGACCACGGCCAACAAATGGGGGCCCCTTCCCTTGCTGCTGCCTTGCTGGACTCCACTGCAACCCCAGGCATGTGTACTAGTGACAGCTTATCCCCTTTGACAACCACATGACCTGTCCAAATTTTTATAGCTTCCCAATTTCTTCCTCCTCATTTACCTTCACTTGTCTGGTGCAACACTGCCAACTAGCCCTGTGAGCCATAAGCTCAACCTAGCCGCCCTTCTAGCTAGATGAAGCCTGTGAGCAACGATACCTCACTATCCTCTCTGGATCTTCTCTAGCTCGGCTGGTAAATGTCACCCCAACCATTTGGTGATGCACGTATGAGCTAATTAAAACAACTATCAAAAACATTTCCCGCGTCAGCTGGGACCACTGAGAGGCCAGGCAGCGCCACCACAGTCTCTCCACCCAGAGCAAACTAGGCACTGCCCTGGCAATAACTGACCTTTGTCAGCAAGGCAGGGCCCAACCCCCCACAGCTCTATTCTGAAGGTCGCTACAACCCCAGGCGTAGCTACTTGCACCAGCACACCCCCTTTAACCCACATATGACCATTTCAGGTCCCAATTTGATATTTTTTCAGGCTAATGGAACCCAGCCTTTACCTCAACATGTTTGGTGCAACATTGCCCCCCAGCCCCGTGACCAACAAGGTCAAACTATCTGCCTTTCTAGCTAGCCACCGCTTCCCTGAAGCCTGTCAGCAGATATGCCTCAAAATCCCCCTCATTTGATCTTATTCTCCACCTAGGCTGGTGAATGCCACCTAGTTGGCCGCAACGTGGGAGCAGGCCAAGGCCTGGACCCTACAGCCAGCTCCAGACTAAGAACCTTTGTGGCAGGGCACTGACTGACTTTAGACCCCTGCACAGGATTTAAATTACCTTCCTGTGGCACCTCAGAGCCGAACCCTGTCGGTCATGGACCCTTTCACCTAAGGGACTCCAGGTCATGTTTCTTCCTACAAGTGAGCCCCCTCCTATCTATGCACAGTAACACAAACCCCGCTTAATAGGACAGAGAGAAAATCCCAAGACGAGTTGGGTTCCTGCTGGAGACATTTTACTCACACACGTGTAATATGCGAGGAGCTGACTGGCGTAATAATCTTACACTGTTAGGATAAATGTGAGGAGCAAGGTGTTGATGTTACTCACTCAGAATCTTTGTTTCTATGAAGGTGCGCAGACGCGCGGCTGCGCTTATGGGACAAGGGACCCGCGCGCCCCTATGTTACTTACCCTCTGTGTTGGGGACACAGATGCTTTGCTACCAGAGGGGCTTGTTACAAATGTTCTGCATGTTATTATATTGCATTACAATGTATTACAGACCCCTCTAGCACAGGGGCTTCCATAGAAAATATGGTCTCTCTGACGGTCTTAGTGTTGACTGGATGCTGCAGCTGGTTAAAAAGGAGGCGAAATTGCCTCTCCTCTTCTTGATCCATCTCCTAAACAGGGACCTTTTGGGTGTTACTGCACAGATGCAGAAATACCAACAGGCAGATGACGTGTGGTCTTCGTCCCTATCTTCCTCTTAATCTTCAGCGAGAAAGGGACCAAGAACCCAAAGCACAACGAGTCCTGCCCACTCGCCAATAAATGCCACCACTACACAATTACTGAACGCACCATGAGAGACTTTAGCTATGTCAGATATGCCCTCCGAGGGTCAGACAGCGCCACCGCCACCTCTCCCCTGGAGCAGGCGCCGCCCCTTCACTTGCTACTTAGCCTCACCCAGGCAAGAACTGACCACGGCCAACAAATGCGGGACCTCTTCCCCTGCTGCTGCCTTGCTGGACTCCACTACAACCCCAGGCATGTGTACTAGCGACAGCTTACCCCCTTTGACAACCACATGACCTGTCCAAATTTTTATAGCTGCCCAATTTCTTCCTCCTCTTTTACAGTACCTTCACTTTTCTGGTGCAACACTGCCAACCAGCCCTGTGAGCCATAAGCTCAACCTAGCCGCCCTTCTAGCTAGATGAAGCCTGCGAGCAACGATAACTCACAATCCTCTCTGGATCTTCACTAGCTCGGCTGGTAAATGTCACCCCAACCATCTGGTGATGCACGTATAAGCGAATTAAAACAACTATCAAAAACATTTCCCGCGTCAGTTGGGACCACTGAGAGGCCAGGCAGCGCCACCACAGTCTCTCCACCCAGAGCAAACTAGGCACTGCCCTGGCAATAACTGACCTTTGTCAGCAAGGCAGGGCCCAACCCCCCACAGCTCTATTCTGAAGGTCGCTACACCCCCAGGCGTAGCTACTTGCACCAGCACACCCCCTTTAACCCACATATGACCCTTTCAGGTCCCAATTTGATATTTTTTCAGGCTAATGGAACCCAGCCTTTACCTCAACATGTTTGGTGCAACATTGCCCCCCAGCCCCGTGACCAACAAGGTCAACCTATCTGCCTTTCTAGCTACTGTAGCCACCGCTTCCCTGAAGCCTGTCAGCAGATATGCCTCCAAATCCCCCTCATTTGATCTTATTCTCCACCTAGGCTGGTGAATGCCACCTAGTTGGCCGCAACGTCGGAGCAGGCCAAGGCCTGGACCCTACAGCCAGCTCCAGACTAAGAACCTTTGTGGCAGGGCACTGACTGACTTTAGACCCCTGCACAGGATTTAAATTACCTTCCTGTGGCACCTCAGAGCCGAACCCTGTTGGTCATGGACCCTTTAATCTAAGGTACTCCAGGTCATGTTTCTTCCTACAAGTGAGCCCCCTCCTATCTACGCACAGTAACACAAACCCCGCTTAATAGGACAGAGAGAAAATCCCAAAACGAGGTGGGTTCCTGCTGGGGACATTTTACTCACACACGTGTAATATGTGAGAAGCTGACTGGCGTAATAATCTTACACTGTTAGGATAAATGTGAGGAGCAAGGTGTTGATGTTACTCACTCAGCATCTTTGTTTCTATGAAGCTGCGCAGACGCGCGGCTGCGCTTATGGGATAAGGGACCCGCGCGCCCCTATGGTACTTACCCTCTGTGTTGGGGACACAGATGCTTTGCTACCAGAGGGGCTTGTTACACATGTTCTGCATGTTATTATATTGCATTACAATGTATTACAGACCCCTCTAGCACAGGGGCTTCCATAGAAAATATGGTCTCTCTTACTGTCCTAGTGTTGACTGGATCCTGCAGCTGGTTTAAAAGGAGGCGAAATTGCCTCTCCTCTTATTGGTCCATCTCCTAAACAGGGACCTTTTGGGTGTTACTGCACAGATGCAGAAATACCAACAGGCAGATGACGTGTGGTCTTCGTCCCTATCTTCCTCTTAATCTCCGGTGAGAAAGGGCCCCAGGAACCCAAAGCACAATGAGTCCTGCCCACTCGCCAATAAATGCCACCACTACACAAATACTGAACGCACCATGAGAGACTTTAGCTATGTCAGATAGGCCCACCGAGGGTCAGACAGCGCCACCGCCACCTCTCCCCAGAGCAGGCGACACCCCTTCACTTGCTACTTAGTCTTACCCAGGCAAGAACTTACCACGGCCTGCAAATGGGGGACCACTTCCCCTGCTCCAGCGTTGCTGGACTCGTCTACAACCCCAGGCATTTGTACTAGCGACAGCTTACCCCCTTGACAACCACATGACCTGTCCAAATTTTTATAGCTGCCCAATTTCTTCTTCCTCTTTTACCTTCACCTGTCTGGTGCAACACTGCCAACTAGCCCTGTGAGCCATAAGCTCAACCTAGCCGCCCTTCTAGCTAGATGAAGCCTGTGAGCAACGATACCTCACTATCCTCTCTGGATCTTCTCTAGCTCGGCTGGTAAATGTCACCCCAACCATCTGGTGATGCACGTATAAGCGAATTAAAACAACTATCAAAAACTTTTCCCGCGTCAGCTGGTACCACTGAGAGGCCAGGCAGCGCCACCACAGTCTCTCCACCCAGAGCAAGCTAGGCACGGCCCTGGCAATAACTGACCTTTGCCAGCAAGGCAAGGCCCCCCCCCAACAGCTCCATGCTGGAGGCCACTACACCCCCCACTGCTCCATAATGGAGGCCGCTACACCCCCAGGCACCTACTTTGAGACCCATATACACCCTCCAATTTCCATATCTGTCCAACTTTATCCTTCCACTGTCTGAGATTAACTCAGCCTTTCTTTCAACTTGTCTGCTGCAACACGTCCAACCAGCTCAGTGACCCCCAAACCGCATCTTAATCTTACCGGAATGTACAATTCCCCCTCCCATTGGCTGAGACTGAACTCGGCCATTAACTCAAGTTGACTGGCTCAACTGCCACCAGCTGTATGAGCCCCGAGGCTCCTCCTGTTCATCCTTCATGCTACACACTGCCAACACCTCCCTGTAGTTTGACAGCAAAATAGTATCTCACCCCTAAAATCCACCAATACAGCATGATCCCCGATATAGGGGTGATTTCCTGCCCCCAATTTCACCATATGGACATACGGAGAGCCCTGCCAAATGAATGGGATCTCAGCCCACCTCAAACCCAAAGGGGGTATAAGTGGGTCTCTCTTCCTCCCATTCCATCTCTGATCCAAATCCCGGAAGGGTATAAGTGGGGTCTCCCCCCGAGTCCATACGACTGGGGGTATAAGTAGGAGTCTCTCCCTCACATCCCAGCGGGAGCACAAGTGAGGGAGAAACCCCACCTATACCCCACTGGGATGGGAAAATAATCAATATTAAAAGACACAGAGGGCAAGGCCCTCCACTTACCACCCAGCCATTCGTGTCACAGCATTAGCGCTTCCCAGGTGAACAGGTGGGTCCCCAAACTTCCACCGGAGCTACCCAAGGCCATACCCCCTCAGTCCGGCAGCATTGCATGGCGCATGCGCTGTTCCGGCACTGTAAGGAATCCACTCCTGGCTTTTACTATAGCCTTGCAGACATCTGCAGTTGCAAGCTTCCTCTGGCAATCAATGGCACATGTGCTGTCTCTCATTGCAGCTTCTGCTCTGTGCCCTATCATTGGAGGAATGCTCACACACCCTCCTCCTGTGATTGGATCTCCGCCCTTTATACCCTGGGCGTTGGCACTGAAACAGTGCCGAGCATAATTCCTACCCTGGACGTTACAGTCTCTGCCACAAGCCGTTCTGGCTTGTATCCTGGTGTACTAACTTCTCTAGTTCTTGTTCCTAGTTCCTGAGGCCGCCTGCTAGTCCCATGCGGGGGCCCGTTCCTGACTTCTGTGCTGAAGCGTTGGTTTCCCGACGCTGCCCTGCGGTGTACTTCGGACAGCCTGCTGTCTCCTTCTGCTGAGACCGGCGTCATGGGCCGAGGCCGCTCCTCACGAAGAGGCCACTCCCGCGCTCACGCTCCTAAGCTGAAGCGGGGAACTCCTGACTACCTGTTGCCGAACTCCTACTTGAATAACGACGATGCTGCCTTCTCCAATCCTTACCCTGCTACGTACGACTACGAACTGCGCACTCCGGATCAGTCTGCGCGGACTAAGGTCGGTGATTATATAACCCCACCTCAGCCCCACGGTCCGGTCCCGGTTTGTGGCGAGCACAATCGTAACAGTATGCTCGGCCCCACAAAACTGGACCGCGCCGTGGCGGGGGTTGGTAAATTTTTTACTGTACCTATGTCCCAGGCTGCGGACCAGTCCCTGTTTGGAAGACCATACCTGTTTGAGAGACTGCCTCCGCCTGAGAGTGAGTTCTGATATAAAGGTTTAACCCCTCTGGAAATACTGATTCGTAAAGAACTCCTTACTAGATCTCAGCAATTTAAAGAGGAAAGAAAGACTCAACAGGCCCTGTCCTCCCAGATGCACCTTGCTATTTCCACCCCAGATCGAAAGACTCTAGATCAGATTCTAGATGCCGCCCGTGTGTTATACCAAGATTTTGACCTAATCTTAAGTGAGCGGGACCCTCTTCTCACTGCCTACGCACTTTCTAATCACAATTTCTATGCTGCCAGTCCTGTTACTAAACCTGTGGGGTTACCACCCTCTCCTAAGAAAGGCCAAACCATCTCCCTGTCACTGCCGCTAAGGAAGAAGCTGCCACTGTCCCTAGTCCTGAGTTAACCTCCCTGGGTTCTGTCCCCGAGGTTATTCCTGTCTTAAACCCTGCTAGTCAGGTCTATGAGTCCCCCACTGTAAATCCCTGCATCCCCCAGGTCAGTGTGTCTTCCCTAGCACCAGAAAATGAATCCTGTTTGCCCTCTCGTTCTAAACCAGAATTTCTAAGCTCTGTTCCCGAGGTTATTTCTGTTTTAACCCCTGCTAGTCTGCTATTTGAGGTCCCCATTGTTAACCCTTGTATCCCGCAGACTAAGCTGAGGTCTCTAGGGCAAGAAGCTGAAAACCCTATGTCCCCACTCTCGGAGACTAGCGTATCTTCTCCTGATTCTCAGGTACAGCCTAACTTAACCCTTGAGGTTTTTCCTATGTTAACCCCTGCAGGTCAGCCCTGTGAACCTCCCTTGGTAAATCCCTGTAGTCCGCTAGTCAAGGGCACCTCCTTAGTTTCAGAGGCTGAACCCCTTATGTCCCCTGACTCAGCTAAAATTCTCGGGGCTATGCCCCCTGAACTTTCGGCAATAATACTGGCTCCAGTTAAAAGTATTCTGGAACCGTTTGTTTCCCTAAGCCTGTTAGCAGAATCCCCACTCCTAGGTATGTCGCTTACCCAGTCTGTCACTCAGAGAGCTGAAATCCCTGCTTCTGAGCATAGACCCCTTTCCGTGGAATCTGTAGTCGTTTCTGATGTCCCAGACACTTTTTCCCAAATACCCACTTCAGAGACCAGCACAGTTGTGGTTGCCCCCCTTGTACTGTCTGTGTTCTCCTCTTCTCAAATCCTAGGGTTAAAAGCAAACAGTACATATTATGCCCCTTTCCAAGTGACCCCTTCTGAGATCAGCGTATCTGCTGTGACTCCCTTAGTACAATTACAGTTAGGGCCCTCCTTTTTGAAGGCTCAGGTTTTCAAATTTCAAACTCCCTTTTCCCCTGATTTTGTGAACCTGCAGTCCCTTCTCACTGTAGTTAAAGGTTATCCAGCAGCCGCTGAGTTAAGCTCTGCCGCTGCTAAAACTTCTGTTGAAGAAGCAACCTTCCCTAATTCACTTCCTGTCCTTGACTCTAAGTCTGTCTCCTTGGGACTGGTGACAGCTATTAGCGTCCCTTCTACGGTCCCTCAGGCTATCACTTCAGAGATCAACTTATCTGCCCCTGATCCCTTACTAGGGTCTGAGTCTCCCCTTATGGCTTCTAGGGTCTCCCCAGCACTCCCTGTGTTAACCCTTGGCTTCTCTCTGACTCCTGAGGTAGAACCTGACTGCCTGCTCTCCACCTCTGCGGTAGTCTGTGAGATGCCTATCACCTTTACTAAGATTCCTGTTTTGCAAGGTATTTCTCCTATTAAGTCTGTGATACCTGCAATTCCTTTAATTGGTTCTAAGACCCCTGTCACTGAGTCTCCTATGGAGTCTGATGCTCTCACTAGGGATTCTCAGGGACCCAATTCAGAAACAAGCACAATGTTCTCTGATCTTATTACAGCAGCTAGTTCAGTTCCTGCTGGTTTTCAATCACCCACTTCAGTGACAAGCAAGATGTCCCTTGTTTCTATTGAAAAGTCTACCCCAGTTTCTTTCATGGATCATGCCACAGCCTCTGGGATGATTAAAGATGACTTTAAGTCTGGGATACCCACTCCTTTAATAATACTGTTTCACGCTGATTCGCCCACAGTATTCGGGGTATCCACTTCTGACTGTATGTCTACTACCACGAACTCAGGGGTATCGCATTTGGAACTTTCAGTAATACCCGCTGTGTCTCTTTTTTCAAAAGACCCCGTCTTTAAAATGGAATTATATTTCCCTGTGTCTCCCACAATACTTGGGGTACTTACTATTGACTGTCCTGTTACAAAACTTGGGTTACCTCTCAGGACAGTGCCTGGAGCTACCGATGTTGAGAACCCTATGTTTAAAACAGTAATATCTCGCACTTCTTCTCCCACAGTATCAGGCGAGACCTGGGTACCTGGGACCTCCACTCCTAAGCCAAGCTCTAGTTCTCTGTTTTCCTTCTCTGTGTTGGAGGTACCCAGTGTTAACCCCAAGACTTCTATTCCTAAGCTGGTTGCACCGCTTACCTGGATTCCTGCTTTCTCGGATAAGATCTGTTTTCTCACCTTTCAAACAGAGTCTTTACTTGCAGGTTTCTGTGCGGTGTCTGAAGTGTCCTTTCTGGATTGCATGTCTTCATTCTCTAGGACGAAGATACTCATGCTGGACCTGTTTGCTTTGTCTGAGGCGTCCATCCCTGTTCTAGATATGGGTTTGGACGTGCTATCCCCTACTGTCTCCATGATGCCAACTATGCCCTTCGCCAAGGCCATAACTTCGGATTTGATTCCCCCGAAATTTCAGAGGCTAAAGGAGGCGGATCCTGCAACTGCATGTACCACAACCAACAATCACGTAAACACTACTACCAGCTCTCTCGAATTGCTTGGGATTACAAGCCTGGTTCGTATCAAGACTACTGCTCCAATATCTTGCAGTGAACCCGCCCGCCCAATACCCTCGCTAACCACCGCCCTGAATTCCTTGGGAGCTACAGACTCTCGCAACTTCTTACATGCTGATTCCACCAAAGCCATTGTCTGCACCGAATTCCCCAATATCATTTTTGTCCGACAATCAGTGTCCTGTGTTCCGTATTCTTGGACTATTACTATGCACCGGACACCTGGCTGCTGCCCTTCTGATGTCCCTATTCCGGAGTTCCCTGGTCCCATTGCCCGTGTACCAAAAACCGCAGTGCCACCACTGTTCTTTGCGGCACTCGCCAATGTACACCTGGATTTTGGACCTAAATCTCGCCTGAGACACTTCAGGAACAACTCAATGTCTCCCAGACCTATGAATGGTCCTGCCCACCCAGGCTTCTCACCCACTGTAAGGAATCCCAACACACCGTGGGCTTTCAACACCACCTCTCGCCTAAGGAGGTTTAGAAACAACTCCATGTCCCCCAAATCTGTGATGGACCTTGTTCGTCTGGAGGTCTCACCTAAAGGGGGGGGGGGGGGTACTGTAAGGAATCCACTCCTGGCTTTTACTATAGCCTTGCAGACATCTGCAGTTGCAAGCTTCCTCTGGCAATCAATGGCACATGTGCTGTCTCTCATTGCAGCTTCTGCTCTGTGCTCTATCATTGGAGGAATGCTCACACACCCTCCTCCTGTGATTGGATCTCCGCCCTTTATACCCTGGGCGTTGGCACTGAAACAGTGCCGAGCATAATTCCTACCCTGGACGTTACAGTCTCTGCCACAAGCCGTTCTGGCTTGTATCCTGGTGTACTAACTTCTCTAGTTCTTGTTCCTAGTTCCTGAGGCCGCCTGCTAGTTCCATGCGGGGGCCCGTTCCTGAGTTCTCTGCTGAAGCGTTGTTTCCTGAGGCCGCCTGCTAGTTCCATGCGGGGGCCCGTTCCTGACTTCTTTGCTGAAGCGTTGTTTCCTGAGGCCGCCTGCTAGTTCCATGCGGGGGCTCGTTCCTGACTTCTCTGCTGAAGCGTTGTGATAAATAAATGTGAGGAGCAAGGTGTTGATGTTACTCACTCAGCATCTTTGTTTCTATGAAGGTGCGCAGACGCGCGGCTGCGCTTATGGGATAAGGGACCCGCGCGCCCCTATGTCACTTACCCTCTGTGTTGGGGACACAGATGCTTTGCTACCAGAGGGGCTTGTTATACATGTTCTGCATGTTATTATATTGCTTTACAATGTATTACAGACCCCTCTAGCACAGGGGCTTCCATAGAAAATATGGTCTCTCTGACGGTCTTAGTGTTGACTGGATCCTGCAGCTGGGTTAAAAGGAGACGACATTACCTCTCCTTTTATTGATCCATCTCCTGATGGAAGTAAACACGGATCTTTTTGGTCTTACTGGACAGATGCAGCAGTACCAACGGGCAGGTGTCTCCTGGTCTTCGTCCCAATCCCCCTCTGTGCCCTGTGCCGGCTGTGTTTTATACCCATGGAAATAATCCTCCGGAACACATGGCAGTGGTACCGCCTCATCCTCCGGATCCTGGTCCAATGCCTAAAAATTCCAAAAGAGAACATAGACATCTTGTTAGAACTGGATCTAAGCTGCCCCCAATCACACAGCACCAACACCATGGGAGTTTGGGCTCTGTATCCCTGTATGTCTCTTGCTACAGGTCACTGTATACCAGGTACATTTTGAAACTGTTTCAGTCATTTAACCAAATCCATTTGCGGAGATAAAAATCCCTTTCCTTTTCCCTTTACATTGTTATAAAAGCTTCTTTGCAGAATCATTTTGTGTGTAATTTACTTGGAGCGTTATGATAATACAGTCCTTTGGCGTGAGCAGGGTGAGAGTGAGAGCAGGAGGGGCGGAGAGGTTAGAGCAGATGGCGGGGGTGAGCAGGAAGGGGGAGTAAGAGCAGGAGGGTGGGGGGGTGGAGGGCTGAGAGCAGCAGGAGGGGAGAGGGGTGAGAGCAGAAGGGCGGAGAGGTTAGAGCAGATGGTGGGGTGAGCAGGAAGGGGAGTGAGAGCAGGAGGGTGGTAAGAGAGGGAGTGCACACTCAGTTGTACAGTGCGATTTAATAAAAAGACCCTTTTTATTTTTATATATATATATATACACACACACAGATATATATGCAGAGGGAGAGAGGGAGAGAGAAAAAAGAGGGAGCTGGAGAGTGAAAATAGAGGGAGAGAGAAAAAAGAGGAGGAGAGAGAGAAGAAGGTGCAAGCTGAACTCTTCACCCAGGCTTGAATCGGACACATAGTAAAAAGAGGCCTCAACCTCTTCAGCAACCTTGTTGCCAGTGTCTTCAGTGGCCACGTCCACAATGTTGTCCCCGTTGTCCACCTCCTTCTTAATCCATACATCATCATCGCTGTCCACGTACTCCGGTATCCAGTCTTCGTCATCCTCTGTGACCACATCCTCCCGGTGCAAGCTGAGCTCTTCACCCAGGCTTGAATCGGTCACATAGTAAAAAGAGGCCTCATCTTCCACGTCCTCAGTGAAGTCCCTCTCGTTCGTAGCCTCAATGACCTTGTTATGGACGTCCTCCACATTGACGTCTCCCATGTTTCTGTCTTCCTCTTCCACATCCACTTCCAGGTCTCCTCTTCCTTTATTCTCATGCGTCATTCCCAAAACCTGCAGGAGTAAAGCAGAAATGAAAGAATAATCTGTAAGGGTCTATTAGTCCATGAAAATACTTTCCTCCTGCATATCTCCTGAGTCTCACTACCCTCTCACTCCAATATCCCTCTCACTCCACCCTTTAGTACCTTCATCTCACACAGCAGTCCTACATATCTCCTGAGTCTCACTCACCCTCTCACTCCAATATCCCTCTCACTCAACCCTCTACCGAAGCCTGGTAAATGAGAGTGAGAGCAGGAGGTTGGAGGGGTGGAGGGCTGAGAGCAGCAGGAGGGGGGAGGGGTGAGAGCAGAAGGGGGGAGAGGTTAGAGCAGGTGGCGGGGGTGAGCAGGAAGGGGAGTGAGAGCAGGAGGGAGGGGGGGTGGAGGGCTGAGAGCAGCAGGAGGGGGGATGGGTGAGAGCAGAAGGGGGGAGAGGTTAGAGCAGGTGGCGGGGGTGAGCAGGAAGGGGAGTGAGAGCAGGAGGGAGGAGTGAGAGCAGGAGTGTGGTAAGAGAGGGAGTGCACACTCAGTTGTACAGTGCGATCTAATAAAAAGACCCTTTTTATTTTTTTATATATATATACTAGCTGAGAGCCCCGGCGTTGCCCGGGATGTTTGTGGTGTGGGGGTGGCATTTGGGTGGGGAGTGGTCCACGCGGCCCATGGCGGTGTGCGGTGGTACTGCTGCTGTGGCTGTACTGATGGTGATTGTATCGGTGTGCTGATTTGGGAGGGTTTGTTGCTGATGTGGGGGTGCGGATGTGGGGGTGCCGATGGGGGAGGTGCGAAGGTGCCAATGTGTGGGTGCTGATGGTGTTGATGGGGGCTGGGAATGGTGGGGAGCCGAAAATGCCAGTGTGCTGGGGGGGGCATGGGATACCGGTGTGCTGATGTGGTGGTGCTGGGGATAGTGTGTGTGTGTATACGTGTGTGTGTGTGTATACACACGTGTGTGTGTGTATACATGTGTGTATACATGTTTGTGTGTATACATTGTATGTGTGTGTGTGTGTATAAGTGTGTGTGTGTATACATGTTGTGTGTGTATGTGTACGTGTGTGTGTATGTCTACGTGTGTGTGTGTGTACATTTGTTTGTGTATACATGTGTGTGTATACATGTTTGTGTGCATACATGTTTGTGTGTGTGTGTATACATGTGTGTGTGTGTATACACATGTGTGTGTATACACATGTGTATCTACACATGTGTGTGTATACATTTGTGTGTGTATACATGTGTGTGTATACATGTGTGTGTATACATGTATGTGTGTGTGTGTATACATGTGTGTGTGTATACATGTGTGTGTGTGTGTGTGTATACATGTGTGTGTGTATACATGATGTGTATGTATACGTGTGTGTGTGTGTGTGTGTGTGTGTGTGTGTGTGTGTGTGTGTATACGTGTGTGTGTGTGTGTATGTCTACATGTGTGTGTGTATGACTCCATGTGTGTGTGTACGTGTACATGTGTGTGAGTATACGCGTACATGTGTGTGTGTGTACGTGTCTACGTGTACGTGTGTGTGTCTACGTGCGTGTGTGTGTCTACGTGCGTGTGTGTGTCTACGTGTGTGTGTCTACGTGTGTGTGTGTCTACGTGTGTGTGTGTGTACGTGTGTGTGCGTGTCTACGTGTGTGTGCGTGTGTACGTGTGTGTGCGTGTCTACGTGTGTGTGCGTGTCTACGTGTGTGTGCATGTGTATGTGTGTGTGCGTGTGTACGTGTGTGTGCGTGTCTACGTGTGTGTGCGTGTCTACGTGTATGTGCCTACGTGTGTGTGTCTACGTGCGTGTGTGTGTCTACGTGTGTGTGTCTACGTGTGTGTGTGTCTACGTGTGTGTGTGTACGTGTGTGTGCGTGTCTACGTGTGTGTGCGTGTGTACGTGTGTGTGCGTGTCTACGTGTGTGTGCGTGTCTACGTGTGTGTGCGTGTCTACGTGTGTGTGCGTGTGTACGTGTGTGCGTGTCTACGTGTGCCTGCGTGTCTACGTGTGCCTGCGTGTCTACGTGTGCCTGCATGTATACGTGTGTCTGCGTGTATACGTGTGTCTGCGTGTATACGTGTGTATACGTGTCTGCGTGTATACGTGTGTCAACGTGTGCCTGTGTGTATACGTGTGTCTACGTGTGTATGTATACGTGTGTGTACACGTGTGTGTACGTGTGTGTACGTGTGTGTGTATACGTGTGTGTGTATATGTGTGTGTACGTGTGTGTGTCTACGTGTGTGTGTCTACATGTGTGTGTGTGTGTATACGTGTGTCTACGTGTGTCTGTGTGTGTATACGTGTGCCTACGTGTGTGTGTATACGTGTGCCTATGTGTGTGTGTACGTGTGTATACGTGTGTGTGTACGTGTGTGTATACGTGTGTGTATACGTGTGTGTATATACGTGTGTGTGTATACATGTGTATACGTGTGTCTGTGTGTATACGTGTGTCTGTGTGTATACGTGTATCTGTGTGTATACGTACGTGTGTCTGTGTGTATACGTGTGTGTGTGTGTGTGTATACGTGTGTCTGTGTGTATACGTGTGTCTGTGTGTATACGTGTGTCTGTGTATACGTGTGTGTGTGTGTGTATACGTGTGTCTGTGTGTATACGTGTGTCTGTGTGTATACGTGTGTCTGTGTGTATACGTGTGTCTGTATAGGTGACTGTATAGGTGTGTGTGTGTGTGTGTCTACGTGTGTGTGTGTGTCTATGTGTGTGTGTGTGTGTGTGTCTATGTGTGTGTGTGTGTGTCTACGTGTGTGTGTGTGTGTGTGTCTGTGTACGTGTGTGTGTCTGTGTACGTGTGTGTGTGTGTCTGCCTACATGTGTGTCTACATCTGTGTGTGTGTCTACATGTGTGTGTGTGTCTTATGTATAGAGATATATATAGTGTGTGTGTGTGTGTGTGTACGGAGGGATCAGGCTGGAGATGAAGGAATGTGTGTGTGGGGGGGAGGGGAGCTGCTTACTTTACAGTCGGCAGCATCTTCCTCGTGCAGGCCGGGAGACGGACCCTGCAGTCATCTGGTACGGAGGGGCGGGGATCGGATGGGAGCCGGACAGAGGGCATGTGGAGGGGGGGGGGGAAGCTGCAGGGAGAGCAGCACGGGGCATGTGGAGGGGGGAGGGGGGAGAGCAGCACAGGGCATGTGGAGGGGGTAAAGCAGCACGGGGCATGTGGAGGGGGGGTGAGCAGCACGGGGCATGTGGAGGGGGGGTGAGCAGCACGGGGCAGGTGGAGGGGGGTTGAGCAGCATGGGGCATGTGTGGGGTCCCTCATGCAAGGCTGGCGGGAGCCCCCCCCCCGCTGGCCTCCGCCTCGAGGTGAGGCGGTGCCGAGGAGCGTTGCAGGTGGCGCCTGGTAGGCTGGGCTTTGCTGTGAGGGGGGGTGGGAGAGGTGAGGCGGTGCCGAGGAGCGTGCGGCGAGGCCCGTGGGTATGCTGCCTCACCCATCCGGCCGCTGCCTCACCCATCCGGCTGCTGCCTCGACCATCCGGCCGCTCCCACGTGGATGTGAGGCGGGAGGCAGCGTGTTGTGGCCCCCCCGCTGACTGTAGCGGCGCCGGGGTGTGAGCTTGGGGGGGGGGGTGTGAGCTTGGGGGGGTGGGATGAGCTTGGGGGGGGTGAGGTGTGTGTGTGTGTGTGACACTGTGTGTGTGTGTGACACTGTGTGTGTTTGTGACACTGTGTGTGTGACACTGTGTGTCCTTTGGCCCGTCACTCCGCCTCAGGCCAATGAGAGGTGTGCGGGGGCGGGTGGCCCAAGGGACCAATGAGATTTCCCCTAGGGACACCGGACATCCAGACAGGCAGGCATACAGTGCTTTCAATTATATAGTATAAGATACACGCACACACACACACAGATATATATGCAGAGGGAGAGACGGAGAGAGAAAAAAGAGGGAGCTGGAGAGTGAAATAAGAGGGATAGAGAAAAAAGAAGAAGAGAGAGAAGAATAAGGTGCAAGCTGACCTCTTCACCCAGGCTTGAATCGGCCACATAGTAAAAAGAGGCCTCAACCTCTTCAGCAACCTTGTTGCCAGTGTCTTCAGTGGCCACGTCCACAATGTTGTCCCCGTTGTCCACCTCCTTCTTAATCCATACATCGTCATCGCTGTCCACGTATTCCGGTATCCAGTCTTCGTCATCCTCTGTGACCACATCCTCCCGGTGCAAGCTGAGCTCTTCACCCAGGCTTGAATCGGTCACATAGTAAAAAGAGGCCTCATCTTCCACGTCCTCAGTGAAGTCCCTCTCCTTCGTAGCCTCAATGACCTTGTTATGGACGTCCTCCACATTGACGTCTCCCATGTTTCTGTCTTCCTCTTCCACATCCACTTTCAGGTCTCCTCTTCCTTTACTCTCATGCGTCATTCCCAAAACCTGCAGGAGTAAAGCAGAAATGAAAGCATAATCTGTGTGGGTCTATTAGTCCATGAAAATACTTTCCTCCTACATATCTCCTGAGTCTCACTCACCTTCTTTCTCCAATATCCCTCTCACTCAACCCTCTAGTACCTTCATCTCACACAGCCGTCCTACATATCTCCTGAGTCTCACTACCCTCTCACTCCAATATCCCTCTCACTCACTCCTTTAGTACCTTCATCTCACACAGCCGTCCTACATATCTCCTGAGTCTCACTCACCCTCTCACTCCAATATCACTCTCACTCACCCCTCTAGTACCTTCACCTCACACAGCCGTCCTACATATCTCCTGAGTCTCACTACCCTCTCACTCCAATATCCCTCTCACTCACCCCTCTAGTACCTTCATCTCACACAGCCGTCCTACATATCTCCTGAGTCTCACTACCCTCTCACTCCAATATCCCTCTCACTCACTCCTTTAGTACCTTCATCTCACACAGCCGTCCTACATATCTCCTGAGTCTCACTCACCCTCTCACTCCAATATCACTCTCACTCACCCCTCTAGTACCTTCATCTCACACAGCCGTCCTACATATCTCCTGAGTCTCACTCACCCTCTCACTCCAATATCCCTCTCACTCAACCCTCTACCGAAGCCTGGTAAACGAGAGTGAGAGCAGGAGGGTGGGGGGGTGGAGGGCTGAGAGCAGCAGGAGGGGGAGAGGGGTAAGAGCAGAATGGGGGGAGAGGTTAGAGCAGATGACGGGGTGAGCAGGAAGGGGGAGTGAGAGCAGGAGGGGTGGTAAGAGAGGGAGTGCACACTCAGTTGTACAGTGCGATTTAATAAAAAGACCCTTTTTATTTTATTTTTTTATATATATATATACACACACACACATAGATATATATACAGAGGGAGAGAGGGAGAGAGAGAAAATAGGGAGCTGGAGAGTGGAAAAAGAGGGAGAGGGAAAAAAGAGGAGGAGAGAGAAGAAGAAGAAGAAGAAGAAGAAGAAGGTGCAAGCTGACCTCTTCACCCAGGCTTGAATCTGCCACATAGTAAAAAGAGGCCTCAACCTCTTCAGCAACCTTGTTGCCGGTGTCTTCAGTGGCCACGTCCACAATGTCCCCGTTGTCCACCTCCTTCTTAATCCATACATCGCCATCGCTATCCACGTACTCCGCTATCCAGTCTTCGTCATCCTCTGTGAACACATCCTCCAGGTGCAAGCTGACCTCATCACCCAGACTTGAATCGGTCACATAGTAAAAAGAGGCCTCATCTTCCACGTCCTCAGTGAAGTCCCTCTCCTTCGTAGCCTCAATGACCTTGTTATGGACGTCCTCTAAATTGACGTCTCCCATGTTTCTGTCTTCCTCTTCCACATCCACTTCCAGGTCTAATCTTCCTTTATTCTCAGGCGTCATTCCCAAGACCTGCAGGAGTAAAGCAGAAATGAAAGAATAATCTGTAAGGGTCTATTAGTCCATGAAAATACTTTCCTCCCGCATATCTCCTGAGTCTCATTACCCTCTCACTCCAATATCCCTCTCACTCAACCCTCTAGTACCTTCATCTCACACAGCCGTCCTACATATCTCCTGAGTCTCACTACCCTCTCACTCCAAAATATCCCTCTCACTCACCCCTCTAGTACCTTCATCGCACACAGCCATCCTACATATCTCCTGAGTCTCACTACCCTCTCACTCCAATATCCCTCTCACTCACTCCTTTAGTACCTTCATCTCACACAGCCGTCCTACATATCTCCTGAGTCTCACTCACCCTCTCACTCCAATATCACTCTCACTCACCCCTCTAGTACCTTCATCTCACACAGCCATCCTACATATCTCCTGAGTCTCACTCACCCTCTCACTCCAATATCCCTCTCACTCAATACTCTACCGAAGCCTGGTAAATGAGAGTGAGAGCAGGAGGGTGGGGGGGGTGGAGGGCTGAGAGCAGCAGGAGGGGGGAGGGGTGAGAGCAGAATGGGGGGAGAGGTTAGAGCAGATGACGGGGTGAGCAGGAAGGGGGAGTGAGAGCAGGAGGGGGGAGTGAGAGCAGGAGGGTGGTAAGAGAGGGAGTGCACACTCAGTTGTACAGTGCGATTTAATAAAAAGACCCTTTTTATTTTTATATATATATATATACACACACACAGATATATATGCAGAGGGAGAGAGGGAGAGAGAAAAAAGAGGGAGCTGGAGAGTGAAAATAGAGGGAGAGAGAAAAAAGAGGAGGAGAGAGAGAAGAAGAAGAAGGTGCAAGCTGACCTCTTCACCCAGGCTTGAATCTGCCACATAGTAAAAAGAGGCCTCAACCTCTTCAGCAACCTTGTTGCCAGTGTCTTCAGTGGCCACGTCCACAATGTCCCCGTTGTCCACCTCCTTCTTAATCCATACATCGCCATCGCTATCCACGTACTCCGGTATCCAGTCTTCGTCATCCTCTGTGAACACATCCTCCAGGTGCAAGCTGACCTCATCACCCAGGCTTGAATCGGTCACATAGTAAAAAGAGGCCTCATCTTCCACGTCCTCAGTGAAGTCCCTCTCGTTCGTAGCCTCAATGATCTTGTTATGGACGTCCTCCACATTGACGTCTCCCATGTTTCTGTCTTTCTCTTCCACATCCACTTCCAGGTCTAATCTTCCTTTATTCTCATGCGTCATTCCCAAGACCTGCAGGAGTAAAGCAGAAATGAAAGAATAATCTGTAAGGGTCTATTAGTCCATGAAAATACTTTCCTCCTGCATATCTCCTGAGTCTCACTACCCTCTCACTCCAATATCCCTCTCACTTAACCCTCTACCGAAGCCTGGTAAATGAGAGTGAGAGCAGGAGGTGGGGGATGGAGGGCTGAGAGAAGCAGGAGGGGGAGGGGTGAGAGCAGAAGGGGAGGAGAGGTTAGAGCAGATGGCGGGGGTGAGCAGGAAGGGGGACTGGGAGCAGGAGGGTGGTAAGAGAGGGAGTGCACACTCAGTTGTACAGGGCGATTTAATAAAAAGACCCTTTTAATTTTTTTATATATATATAAACACACACACAGATATATATGCAGAGGGAGAGAGGAGAGAGAGAAAAGAGGGAGCTGGAGAGTGAAAAAAGAGGGAGAGAGAAGAAGAAGAAGGTGCAAGCTGACCTCTTCACCCAGGCTTGAATCGGACACATAGTAAAAAGAGGCCTCAACCTCTTCAGCAACCTTGTTGCCAGTGTCTTCAGTGGCCACGTCCACAATGTTGTCCCCGTTGTCCACCTCCTTCTTAATCCATACATCATCATCGCTGTCCACGTATTCCGGTATCCAGTCTTCGTCATCCTCTGTGACCACATCCTCCCGGTGCAAGCTGAGCTCTTCACCCAGGCTTGAATCGGTCACATAGTAAAAAGAGGCCTCATCTTCCACGTCCTCAGTGAAGTCCCTCTCGTTCGTAGCCTCAATGACCTTGTTATGGACGTCCTCCACATTGACGTCTCCCATGTTTCTGTCTTCCTCTTCCACATCCACTTCCAGGTCTATTCTTCCATTATTCTCATGCGTCATTCCCAAGACCTGCAGGAGTAAAGCAGAAATGAAAGAATAATCTGTGTGGGTCTATTAGTCCATGAAAATACTTTCCTCCCGCATATCTCCTGAGTCTCACTACCCTCTCACTCCAATATCCCTCTCACTCCACCCTTTAGTACCTTCATCTCACACAGCCGTCGTACATATCTCCTGAGTCTTACTCACCCTCTTACTCTAATATACCTCTCACTCAACCCTCTACCGAAGCCTGGTAAATGAGAGTGAGAGCAGGAGGGTGGGGGGGTGGAGGGTTGAGATCAGCAGGAGGGCGGGAGGGGTGAGAGCAGAATGGGGGGAGAGGTTAGAGCAGATGGCGGGGGTGAGCAGGATGGGGGAGTGAGAGCAGGAGGGGTGGTAAGAGAGGAAGTGCACACTCAGTTGTAAAGTGCGATTTAATAAAAAGACCCTTTTTATTTATATATATATATATATATATATATATATATATATATATATATACACACACACACACACAGATATATATGCAGAGGGAGAGAGGGAGAGAGAAAAGAGGGCGCTGGAGAGTGAAAAAAGAGGGAGAGAGAAAACAGAGGAAGAGAGAGAGAGAAGAACAAGAATAAAAAGAAGACGCATGCCCCATAGCGTAAAACAGTGCATTTATTAGGAAGGGAAGGAAGGGAAACAGGTTCACTCACAAAGGTAGTAAAAAATCAGGCAATTTGTGAGTAATATCACCGCCAACCAAGCACACCAGTATCCGCGATCCAAAGATGTTATCTCACACCGTGAGGGGGACAGCGGTCAGCTGGAAAACTGGAACACCTTGAACAATAAGTCCACAGCTCCGTGTTAAGCCTCAGTGAAGCCTCTGGTGTTGTCTGGCCTCGATACTGCTCCGGGCGCGATCCGGCCTGGTCGCGCTCCTGCGTGATGACGTTGTGTCGACTAGTAGTGACGTATCCTCAAATGGTCTGTTTAAGTCTCTAAAATCTCCTCCACCTCTCAGAATAAGCTCCTCGCAGGTTCACCGCCAGCTGCTTAATGGCAGAGTGGTGACATCACTCCCATAGAACTCAGGCACAGGGCGGTTGAGCTGTAACCATGGAAGTCAGGTCGTAAATAAACATGGCATTATTTGAGAATGCAAATGTCTGTCACATTGTGGGCTCAGCCCCTGAGCTCTGTCAGGTGTTACCAGCGGGTGATAATAGAAGATATCCATATACTGGGATATGATAAGAGGCATAATTGTCATTTAATACTGTGTCCCATAACCTGCTTTATAGTGCTTTAAAGTGTCATTTACACTAATTAGTAAAGATGCTAAATATTGAAAAATAGCTTCTGGCCGCATGGCTCATTTTCTCTACAAATGTTCAATGAAAAAGTTGGATTAAACATCTTGTGATTTTTCAAACTGAGCCTTTTCTATATGCAGGAAAATTGTCATTCTACACTTTTTAAAACATGCTTTCTTGTTTATCCTAATTGTGCTGCTATCGTTAGCCTCGTAGAGAAAGGAGAAGAACAATAAGTAGCAGATACAATTAGAATTACATAGGACCCTTAAAGGAGAAATTCGTGCGCTGCTTTGTAACTATTATTATTATTTAACAGATTTGAAGCAGAGTCTCCGGGGCTGAACCCCAATAATTTCAGCAGCTCTGGGGGCCCCCCTGCTGCCGCAGATACAGATACAGGGGGCGCTGGTATCTCTGCAAAGTATAAAGCTCCCGCGTCACATGGGCCAATAGGAAGCCGAGCCTGATGATGTCCTGACTTTCTATTGGTCCGCAGGACGCGGGACGCGGGAGCTTTGAAACGCCGCCCAGGGTCTCTGAGAGGGGGGGGACAGCTGTGATTCCTGTCCCAGGCCAGCGGAGTAAAGGGGCCCGGGCCCCCTACCGGCAAAGCTAATCTGGCCTGATCCGCAGAGGGGGTCTGCTGGAAGCTGTCCTGGAGAGGCCTGTCCAGGCAGGAGGCTGTACACTGGTAGGAGGGTGGTTCCCCAGACAGGCACCTCCGTGGACACCTTTCAGCAGGCAGATTGGCAGGCCCCCTCCACAGGCCTCTTACAGGCCCCCTCAATACTCCAGGGAGCCCAGTGAGGCCAACACATCCTCTCTCCCAATATCCATGTCCCCTCTCTCCCTCCTCTCCCCCTCTCTCTCTCACTCCTCTCTTCCAATATCCCTGTACCCTCTCACTACTTCTCTCTCTCTCTCCTCTCTCTCACACCTCTCTCATCCCCTCTCTCTCATTCCTCTCCCTCCCCCTCTCTCACTCCTCCCCTCTCTCTCCATAGTCTCTCTCCCCCTTTCTCACTCCTCTCTCTCACTCATCTCTCTCTCCCCCTCTATCACTCCTCTCTCTCTCTCCCTCTCTTTCACTTCTCTCTCTCCCCTCTCTCACTCCTCTCTCTCCCGCTCTCCCCCCTCTCACTCCTCTCTCTCTCATATCCCTGTCCCCTCTCTCTCACATATCCCTGTCCCCTCTCTCTCCTCTCTCTCACTCCTCTCTCTCACTCCTCTCTCACCCCCTCTCTCATTCCTCTCTCTCACCCTCTCTCACTCCTCTCTCTTCCCCTCTCTCACTCCTCCCCTCTCTCTCCCTAGTCTCTATCCCCCTCTCTCACTCCTCTCTCTCACTCCTCTCTCACTCCCTCTCTCTCACTCCCTCTCCCTCCCTCTCTCTCACTTCTTTCTCTCGCCTCTATCAATCCTCTCTCTCCCCCTCTCTTTCACCTCTTTCTCTCCCCTCTCTCTCCCCTATCTCTCACTCCTTTCTCACTCCATGTCACTCTCACTCATCTCTCTCCTCTCTCCCCCCCCTCTCTCACTCCTCTCTCTCCCCCTCTCTCACTCCTCTCTCTCCCCCTCTCCCTAGTCTCTCTCTCCCCCTCTCTCACTCCTCTCTCCACCATCTCTCTCCCCGATATCTCTCACTACTCTCTCTCCACTCTCTCACTCCTCTCTTTCCCCCTCTCACTTCTCTCTCTCTCTCTCCCCTCTCTCCCCTCTCACCCTCCCCCCCATTTTCTCTCACCCCCACCAGTCTCTCTCCCTTGCCTCCCCCCCCCCAGTTTCTCTCCCTTCCTCTCTCCATTATCTCCTATTCCTACCCCTTCCAACCCAATCTCTCCCTTTCCTCCCCCCATTCTCCCCCCCCCCATTCTCTCTCTTCCTCCGCTCCTCCATTTTCTCTCACTCACACAGCCACTGACCAGCACATCCACTGACCTGCACAGACACAGACACTGACCCTGCATAGACACAGACAGTGACCTTCACAGACACTGACCTGCACATGCACTGACCTGCACAGACACAGACAGTGACCTGCACAGACACAGACAGTGATCTGCACAGACACTGACCAGCACAGACACTGATGTGAACTAACACTGACCTGCACAGACACTGACCTTCACTGACACTGACCTGCACAGACACTGACCTGCACAGACACTGATGTGAACTGACACTGACCTGCACAGACACTGACCCTGAACAGACACGGACACTGACCTGCACAGGCACTAACCTGCACAACACTGACTTGCACTGACACTGACCAGCACAGACACTGACCTGCACAGACACTGACCTGCACAGAACCTGACACTGATCTGCACAGATACTGACCCTGACTTGCACAGACACTGACCTGCACAGACACTGACCAGCACAGACACTGTCCTGCACAGACACTGACACTGACCTGCACTGACACTGAGCCTGCACAGACACTGACCTGCACAGACACTGATCTGCACAGATACTGACCTGCACAGACACTGACACTGACCTGCACAGCCACTGACCTGCATAGACACTGACCTGCACAGACACTGACACTGATCTGCACAGATACTGACCTGCACAGACACTGATGTGAACTGACACTGACCCTGCACATACACTCACACTGACCTGCACAGACACTGACACTGACCTGCAAAGACACTGACACTGACCTGCACAAATACTGACCTGCACAGACACTGACCTGCACAGACACTGACCCTGCACAGACACTGACCTGCACAGACACTGACACTGACCTGCACAAACATGACACAGACCTGCACAAACACTGACCTGCACAGGCACTGACACTGACCTGCAGAGACATGACACTGACCCTGCACAAACACTGACCTGCACAGACACTGACCTGCACAGACACTGACCTGTATAGACACTGACCTGCACAGACACTGACCTGCACTGACACTGACCTGACACTGACCTGCACAGACACTGACACTGACCCTGCACAGACACTGACACTGACCTGCACAGACAGTGACATGCACAGACACTGACCTGTACTGACACTGACCTGCACAGACACTGACCAGAACAGACACTGACCCTGCACAGACACTGACACTGACCTGCACAGACAGTGACCTGCACAGACACTGACCTGCACAGACACTGACCAGCACAGACACTGACCTGCACTGACACTGACCTGCACAGACACTGACTCTGCACAGACACTGACCCTGACCTGCACTGACACTGACCCTGACCTGCACAAACACTGACACCATCTCTGAGGAGCAGCTACAGGGGGGAGGGGGGTGGTGTGTGTGTCCTACCTTTCACTGGGGAGCATGGTTGGGGGGGAAGCCATCTTGGGCCCCGGCAGCAGGCACCTCACTTCTGGGTCTCACTGCTGAGGCTCCACTCGCACTAACCCCGCCCCCACCCACTGCAGCTAACCCCACCCCCATCCTCTGCAACTGCAGTCAGACCCGGCCTCCGCTCTCCCCCTGCTCTCCTCCCTGCATTCTCTGCTCTCTGCTGCACCCCCCCCCCCCTGCTCTGATGTCAAAATCGGGACAGCCACAAAAAAACGGGACATTTTAAAGAATGTCGGGCAGCCGGGACAGACATTAAAAAAATGGGACTGTCCCGGCTAAACTAGGACATCTGGTCACCTCTATCTGTAAGGAATAGACGCGAGCCGCTTCAAAGATTTTGACTGAAGACATTCTAAGTCCTGCTTTTTGAGTACGTATCGGTCGTTGCTGGGACTGCATGCCGAATTGCGTTCCAGGACTTTCAGTGTACCTCCCGGTCATTGGAAAGGGCTCCTACAGAGGTCGTTTGTGACAATTTCATTTAAGGAAGTCTTTATTCGTTTCCCCTGTTCCCAGTAAGTGTGTTAACCGGTGTAAATTGTGTTTCTCTGTGTGTATGCCAATGCTGGAATAAATTACAATGTATTTTACAGCTGTGCTCTTGTTCAATCAGGATGATCCTGGTAGGAAAAGGTGTTAATAACCCTGGTCTCCCGTACACCACCCCTCTCCCCTGTCTCCCCCCTCTCCCCCCTTACACTCCTCTCGCCGCTCTTTTCCCCCTCTCTCTTCCCTTCTCCATCTCTCTCTTGCCACCAACCCGACTCCCTTTCCTCCCTTCCCCCTCTCTTTCCTTACCCCTCTATCACCCCCTCTCTTTCCCTCTAGCTCTCCCCTCCTTTCTGTCCCCCACTCTTTTACTTACCACCCTCTTTCTTTACACCACACTCTCTCTCCTTCCCCCTCTCTCCTTACCCATCTCTCCTTCCCCCGTCTCTCTTCTCCCCCCTCTCTCTTCCCCTCTCTCTCCTTCCACCTTTCTCTCCTTCCCCCCTCTATCTTTCCCCCATTCTCTCTTCTCCCCTCTCTCTCCATTCCAACCCCTCTCCTTCCCCCTCTCTCCTTCCCCTCTTTTCCCCTTCTCTCTCCTACCCCCTCCCTCTCTCCTTCCCCCTGTCTCTCCCTCCCTCTTTCTCCTTCCCCATCTCTCTCCTTCCCACCTCTTTCTCCTTCCTACCTCTCTCTCCTTCCCTCTCTCTCTCTCCTTCCTCTCTCTCTCCCTCTCTCTCTGCCCCCCCCCCTCTCTCTCTCTCTCTCTCTCTCGTCTCACTCTCTCTCTCTCTCTCTCTCTCACTCCTTCCACCCTCTATCTCTCGTTCCCCCAACTCTCTCCATCCCCCTCTACTCCTTCCCTTCCTCTCTTCCCCCTCGTCCTTCCCCTCTCTCCTTCCCCCACTCTCCTCCCATCCCTCTTCTCTTCTCACACACTACCCCTCTCTCCTTCCCCTCACTTCTCTCACTTCCCTCACTCTCTCTTCTTCCCCTCAATCCTTTACCCCTCTATCATTCCCCCTCTATTCCTTCCATTCTCTCACCTTCCCCCCTCTTCTTCCCACAATTCCCTTCCCTCTCCCTCCTTCCCCTCTCTCTCCTTCCCCCTGTCTCCTTCCCCCCTTCTCTCATTCCCCCTTTCTCCCCTTCACCCCTTTCTCTCTTCCCCCCTCTCCTTCCCCCTCTATCATTCCCCCTCTATTCCCTTCCATTCTCTCTCCTTCCCCCTCTCTTCTTCCCTCAATTCCCTTCCCTTTCTCTCCTTCACCCTCTCTCTCTCTCTCCTTCCCCCTGTCTCCTTCCCTCTCTCTCTCCCCCCCTCTCTCTCTCTCTCGTTCCCCCCATCTCTCCTTCCCTCTCTACTCCCTTCCCTTCTCTCTCCTTCCCCCCTCTCTTCTCATTCCCCTTTCTCTCTCTCCTTCCCCCTCTCTCTCCTTTCCTCCTCTCTCTCCTTTCCCTCTTTCTCTCCTTCCCCCTCACTCTTCCCCCCTCTCTGCTTCTCCCCCTCTATCATTCCCCCCACTCTCCTTCCCCCTTCTCCTTCCCCTCTCCCTCCTTCCCCTCTCTCTCTCCTTCCCCCTGTCTCCTTCCCCCCTTTCTCTCATTCCCCCCTTTCTCTCCTTCACCCCTTTCTCTCTTCCCCCCTCTCCTTCCCCCTCTCTCTCCTTCCCCCTCTCTCTCCTTCCCCCTCTCTCTCCTTCCCCCTCTCTCTCCTTCCCCCTCTCTCTCCTTCCCCCTCTCTCCTTCGCCCTCTCTCTCTCCTCCCCCCTCTATTTCCTTCCCCTCTCTTTCTCCTTCCCCACTCTCTCTCTCTCCTTCACCTCTCTCCTTCCCACCTATCTTAGATTCCCCTCTCTCTCCTTCCCCCTCTCTCTCCTTCCCCCTCTCTCTCCTTCCCCCTCTCTCTCATTCCCCCTCTCTCTCCTTCTCACCTTTCTCTCCTTCTCATCTCTCTCTCCTTCTCACCTCTCTCTCCTTCCCCCTCTCTCTCCTTCCCACCTCTCTCTCCTTCCCACCTCTCTCTCCTGCCCCCTCTCTCTCCTCCCCCCTCTCTCTCCTTCCCCCTCTCTCTCCTTCCCCCTCTCTCTCCTTCCCCTCTCTCTCTCCTTCCCCCTCTCTCCTTCCCACCTCTCTCTCTCCTTCCCCCTATCTTAGATTCCCCTCTCTCTCCTTCCCCCTCTCTCCTTCCCCCTCTCTCTCCTTCCCCCTCTCTCTCCTTCCCCCTCTGTCTCCTTCCCACCTCTCTCTCCTTCCCACCTCTCTCTCCTTCCCACCTCTCTCTCCTTCCCCCTCTATTCCCTTCCTTTCTTTACCCTTCCCCCCTCTCTCCTTACCCCCTCTATTCCCTTCCTGTCATTTTCCTTCCACCTCTCCTTCCCCCTCTCTCTCCTTCCCCCTCTCTCTCCTTCCCCCTCTATTCCATTCCCTTTTCTTTCATTCCCCACCTCTCCCTCTCTCCTTCCCCTCTCTATCTTTCCCCCTCTATCTCAGATTCCCCCTCTCTCTCTCCTTCCCCCTCTCTCCTCCCCATCTCTTTCCTTCCCACCTCTCTTTCCCCCTCTCTCTCCTTCCCTCTCTCTTTCCCCCTCTCTCTCTCCCCCCTCTATTCCCTTCCATTCTCTCTCCTTCCCCCTCTCTCTGTCCTTCCTCCCCCTCTCTCTCCTTGCCCCCTCTCCTTCCCCTTCTCTCTCTCCTTCCCCCTTCTCTCTCCTTCCCCCTCTATAATTTCACCCTCTATCATTCCCCCTCTATTTCCTTCCATTCTCTCCTTCCCCCTCTCTCTGTCCTTCCTCACTCCCTCTCTCCTTCCCAACCTTCTCTCTCTTCCCCCCTCTCTCTTCCCCCCTCTCTCTCTTCCCCCCTCTCTCTCTTACCCCCCCTCTCTCCCCCCTTCTCTCCTTCCCCCCTCTCTCTCCTTCCCACCTCTCTCCTTCCCACCTCTCTCTCCTTCCCACCTCTATCCTTCCCCCTCTATCCTTCCCCCTCTATCCTTCCACCTCTATTCCCTTCCCCCTCTCTCCTTCCCCCTCTCTCCTTCCCCCTCTATTCCCTTCCCCCTCTCTCCTTCCCCACTCCCTCTCCTTCCCCCTCTATTCCCTTCCCCCTCTCTCCTTCCCCACTCCCTCTCTCCTTCCCCCTCTATTCCCTTCCCCCTCTCTCCTTCCCCACTCCCTCTCTCCTTCCCCCTCTCTTTCCCCCCTCTTTACTTTCCGCCTCTCCTTCCCCTCTCTCCTTCCTCCTCTCTCCTTCCCCTTCTCCCTCTCCTTCTCCCATCTCTCTCCTTCCTCCTCTCTCTCTCCTTCCCCTTCTCCCTCTCCTTCCCCCATCTCTCTCCTCCTCTCTGTCCTTCCTACCCCCTCTCCCCATACCTCATTCTCCCACCCCTAAGGAACACACACTGCGCTGTGCAGTGTGGGGATTAACGGCTCTGACGCCGCCATTACGTAATCCCTGCTAGCCGAGCGCTAGCGGCGCCCCCTACCTCCCTCTGTTTGAATGGGGGTCAGCTCCAGAGACCCCCGACTTCAATCCTGTGTTATACAAACATGTAGGAAGCAGCGCTAGGATCGCCGCTTTAATAAAGTAAATACAATATATATGTATATAACATTTCCCAGAGATAAATAGGTAATATTGTTACTTTAGTGGTGCTGAATGTTTCTCAGGAAGACGGTTACATTGAGAAAATGTTTAATAATTATTTTTTTCATTTTATTCAATTGGCCGGGGTTTTATCCAGCTAACGATGTCCATGTGAAGGGAGTCACGTGTCTTCTCCACGAGGTTTCCAGGTGTCCGGTTTGGAACAGGACTGGCCGGTATTTTGCCCCTGCGTCAGGTAAAACATGAGATAATAGCGGTATGTGTGTGTCCGGTATTACCTCTCTGACCGTGGAGGGGGGAGGGCCCGGTGGCTGCTGGGGGCCCGGCGGCCCGTCAAAGCAGTTACCGCTGGGCCCGGCTCTCCCCTAGCTGCAGGCCTCTCTCACTCTGTCCCATGCCGAGCTTCTGATGCTGGCGCGGCCTGGGCCTCTCTCTGATGCTGGTACGCGTGGGAAGCTGAGGCCCAGTGTGCGCCGATGTCAGAGAGGCCCAGTGTGCGCCGATGTCAGAGAGGCCCGGTGTGCGCCGATGTCAGAGAAGCCCGGTGTGCGCCGATGTCAGAGAGGCCCAGTGTGCGCCGATGTCAGAGAGGCCCAGTGTGCGCCGATGTCAGAGAGGCCCAGTGTGCGCGGAGTCAGAGAGGCCCAATGTGCGCCGATGTCAGAGAGGCCCGGTGTGCGCCGATGTCAGAGAGGCCCGGTGTGCGCCGATGTCAGAGAGGCCCAGTGTGCGCCGATGTCAGAGAGGCCCAGTGTGCGCCGATGTCAGAGAGGCCCAGTGTGCGCCGATGTCAGAGAGGCCCAGTGTGCGCCGATGTCAGAGGGGCCCGGTGTGCGCCGATGTCAGAGAGGCCCGGTGTGCGCCGATGTCAGAGAGGCCCAGTGTGCGCCGATGTCAGAGAGGCCCGGTGTGCGCCGATGTCAGAGAGGCCCAGTGTGCGCCGATGTCAGAGAGGCCCGGTGTGCGCCGATGTCAGAGAGGCCCAGTGTGCGCCGATGTCAGAGAGGCCCGGTGTGCGCCGATGTCAGAGAGGCCCAGTGTGCGCCGATGTCAGAGAGGCCCAATGTGCGCCGATGTCAGAGAGGCCCAGTGTGCGCCGATGTCAGAGAGGCCCGGTGTGCGCCGATGTCAGAGAGGCCCGGTGTGCGCCGATGTCAGAGAGGCCCGGTGTGCGCCGATGTCAGAGAGGCCCAGTGTGCGCCGATGTCAGAGAGGCCCGGTGTGCGCCGATGTCAGAGAGGCCCGGTGTGCGCCGATGTCAGAGAGGCCCGGTGTGCGCCAACATCAGAAGCCCAGCACCGCCCCTCCCTTCCTTAGGCTGCGCTTAAAGTGCCGGCGACAGCGACGCAACGTCGCGTCTAAACAAATGTATAGTAGGAGCGATGCGACGGCGCGATGGCCACACACACAGAGTGACACACACACACACAGAGTGACACACACACACAGGGTGACACACACACACAGTGTCCCTCTGTGTGTGTCACTGTGTGTGTGTGTGTCACTGTGTGTGTTACTGTGTGTGTGTGTGTATGTCACTCGGTGTGTGTGTCACTTTGTGTTTGTGTCAGTCTGTGTGTGTGTCACTGTCTGTGTGTTTGTGTCACTGTCTGTGTGTTTGTGTCATTGTCTGTGTGTGTGTCACTGTCTGTGTGTGTGTCACTGTCTGTGTGTGTAACTGCGACATCGCGTGCGATGTGCGATGTGCCGCGCGATGGCCGTGTCACGTGCGTGGATCAGCCAATGAGGGCGAAACGCTCACGTGATGTCATGTCTCCCGGGACCTCAGTGCAAGTTTCGCGTGTCACATCACGTGCGCAGCGAGTATACTCGTGGCCTTACGTATTTATGCTTTTTCTCTCATCCCCTTTTGTTGAGAACATGGCATATGTAAGAGCGCATGAAGTGAGCACTGCCTGGCGTGCAGAGAAACAGATTTATTTTTGGAGAATGTTATATTTATCTTTGAGCTAAACACACAAGAGTCAAGATAAATGCAACTTGGGATGCCCCAACTCTATGGGAACAAGAGCAACAAACAGGAATAGTAGTGGGTGCTGCAAGCAGAAAAAACCTAGTCAGGGTAACTGCATGTAGAACAGAAGGGAAGCTGAGCGCACCAAAAGAAATGCAAGTAAATATTTATCTGTGAAACATTGAAAAGTATGTGTGGAATTGTCTAACCTGTTAGCAAGTTTAATATTCCTTATTTTGCACAATGTGTGACGGATTATCCAGCTTTCCCTTCCTTAAACTCCCTGTTTCAATTAAAATAAAGTTTATTATATATTGCAAACCTTTTAAAAATTATTTGCCCAGATTTCTATGTGCTTGTCACGGGAGACCAGGTCTATCAACACATTTATACCGGGATCATATGATTGAGCAAAGCAAGGAGGTAAAATAAATTGTAATTTATTTCACCAAAGGACATACACACAATGTTCCAAAATTATAGTCAACATACATTTACTGGGACGGGGGCAAACAAAATAATTTGTTTCCAGAACAAAATCTTGTAAAATAAAGTCTGTAGGAGTAATTTCCCAGGAGAGGGAATTACTCGCGAAAGCCTTGGTCCGTTCTCAAATCTGCCGCTGGTGTAATGGCGCTTGGAATCTTGATGAAATTTATGAAGCTTGATGAATTTTAGGTGAATCTGATTCCCGATGGGCTGCAGGAACTCTTATAGGGTTCAGAACCCTATACCTAACAAGTGAAGCCAATCTCTCTGTGTGAATAACTTTTCCCACCTATCCCGGAGTTGCCAATACTTCAGAAACCTGGCAGGGGTGGCTTCCTATTCTGCTAAGGACATGTGCCAACCTAGCTCCTTTGCCACTTAGCATATGGGACCCAACCCCTCTACCTGGCGACAGTAAGTCTGGGCTGGGCAACCATTTGCCAACGGCCGGACTTCACATTAGGATGGGGGTACTTGGGCTACCCCTCCAAACCTGACACCTCAGAGACTCTGAGCCTTTCAGCTCCGGACTTTTGCAGACATTGTGGCATCAAGCCAGCGGGATGCCTTAGAAGTCCGGAGCTGCACATCCATCTCATTTACAGTGAGTCACTGCACACATATTAAGTGAAGTGCTATAATAAGTGAGTGTTTCCCTGTCTCCGGTGTTCCAACTATTCCTATCATGTTTAATACATTAATTTAGGGGGACTTTCATTCATCAATTTTTATGAAACGTTATAAAAATTGAGCTATGGTCGTTTTATATGTTTCTACCTGAACTATGCGCATGGCAAGTTTCAGAGCGCTAGGAGCTTCCTACCAGAAGTTAGCAAAAGCCGCTTCTTATTCTCTAAGCGCTGGACTTAGAAAGATTTTCCCATTTTATTTTACTGTGTAAAACAGGTCTACATTCTCTACCCCATTGACTTAGTAAAAAGTTACCCGAAATATTTCTAAGTCCTGTGTGTGTGCTTGACTCAAGCTGTCTGCACGTTTATTCTCAGAGCTCGACGAGCTTCCTAACAGAAGTTAGCAGAAAAGTTGTACTTTTGAAAAAAGCTTAGACACACTCCCCAGCTCTTGATATTTTCACCAGAGCGGGACTTTAGAAAATACTTCACTCTCGCCACCTTATACATGGTGGGAGAGACTCCGAACCCTTATACTGGGTTCTGGGGATTTGGGCATATACCGGGGGCCCTTGAATGTGATTTGTCCCCCTGTCCCATCTTACTGTTCTGGTCTGTGCTGAAGCAGGAAGGCCTGGCGATGAGCCGCCTAACTGCTTCCTAGGGAGGATTTTGTTCGGTGGACTGTGTTTTCATGTCCCCAGGAATCTGGTACGATTCCTGGGCACATTTTTGGGTAGCCATCAACTCTGGTCCCCTTCTACCCAAACACACCCTGACAAGATTTTTACCGTAAACCCCCCTGAAACTCACGCCATGCAAATGACACTTCAAACTCTCCAATTTGGCTCAGGGGCACCCAGCCGGGCATAATACCTTTATTATTGGCCTGGGTACACCCTCACCGTCACAGTGCTAATAAGTAAAGGATTCACTTTCACTGATTTTTCTAAGTTTATCTTGAATTCCAAGATTTTCAAGAATGTCAAGATCGTATCTATTAATTGAGGAAAAGCTGCTTCAGGGTTTGATATAAGGAACAACATACAGTACCTATCTTCAAATGCAGGGTCTTTTAGTTCCTTTCTCCCATGTTTTAGAAGTTGGTCTAACGTAGGGTAACCAGACGTCCAGGGTAAGGGTGTAGAGAGAGACTGGCGGAAGGGAGAGGATACACGAGATACACTGGGGGGAGAGGAGAGAGAGACACTGGGGGAGAGGAGAGAGACACTGGGGGGAGAGGAGAGAGAGACACTGGGGGAGAGGAGAGAGACACTGGGGGAGAGAGAATTAATAATACAGGATAAATGGGGATGCTTTTAGACAAATATCAGTATTTATTTTTAAGTGGTGTAACTTGTTTTATAAATAATTTTTGAATGTGTCCCGGTTTTTACTTTTGAAAATCTGGTCACCCTACCCCCAGGCCCGACCTACTGGCATCCATTGCCCCCCCCCCTAACCACTCCTACCGGAATCCTTTTCCCTCTCCTCCTCCCCCCCCCCTACCGGCATCCTCCCTGGCCCATCGCCTCCAGTGCAGTGGCACCCGGGCCTTAACGCGCCCAGTGCCCTCTCCAGTCAGTCTCCTCAGGCTCAGACCCCCACCCCCTCACCCCAGCAGGCTTTCCGACATCCTCGGGACCCGCAGGCCCTACCGTAATCATCGTCCCCCTACCCACCCCCCACCACCACCAGCATCCTCCGCTGAGTCGTCCGGTTGAATCCTCCCCCCATGGACAGATGATCGAAGGCCCCCCTACGGACCGGTTGAAGAGCCCCCCCTGACCGGTTGAAGAGGTACTGTAATTAATACTCATCATCAATACTTACACCCATACTTAACCCCCCCAGCCCCATACTTAACCCCTTCCCCCCAGGCCCATACGTAACCTCCCCAGGCCTATACTTAACCCCACCAGGCCTATTCGTAAACCCCAGGCCTATACTTACCCCCCCCCAGGCCTATATTTAACCCCCATGCCTATACTTAACCCCCCCAGGCCTATACTTAACTCACCCCCCCCCAGGCCTATACTTAACCCACCCCAGGTGTATATTAACCCACCCCAGGCCTATACATAACCCCCCCACCCACCCAGGCCTATACTTTATTAAAATAAATAGATTGCATTGTAATGTTTTTTTTAAGTATAATAATAGCAAGAAAACATTTCATTTTAAAGTTGTGTCTGAATTTTTTTTCCGTGTTAGGTACAGGGGGGGGGGGCTGCTCCTTTCATTTGTCCTGGGCCCCGTGATTTCTTTTGGCGACCCTGATCTTTGTTTCTATGAAGGTGCGCAGACGCGCGGCTGCGCTTATGGGATGAGGGACCCGCGTGTCCCTATGGTACTTACCCTCTGTGTTGGGGACACAGATGCTTTGCTACCAGAGGGGCTTGTTACACATGTTCTGCATGTTATTATATTGCATTACAATGTATTACAGACCCCTCTAGCACAGGGGCTTCAATAGAAAATATGGTCTCTCTGACGGTCTTAGTGTTGACTGGATCCTGCAGCTGGTTTAAAAGGAGGCGAAATTGCCTCTCCTCTTCTTGATCCATCTCCTAAACAGGGACCTTTTGGGTGTTACTGCACAGATGCAGAAATACCAACAGGCAGACTACGTGTGGTCTTCGTCCCCATCTTCCTCTTAATCTTCAGCGAGAAAGGGCCCCTGGAACCCAAAGCACAATGAGTCCTGCCCACTTGCCAATAAATGCCACCACTACACAATTACTGAACGCACCATGAGAGACTATATCAGATAGGGCCACCGAGGGCCAGACAGCGTCACCGCCACCTCTCCCCCGGAGCAGGCGCCGCCTCTTCACTTGCTACTTAGCCTCACCCAGGCAAGAACTGACCAAGGCCAACAAATGGGGGACCCCTTCCCCTGCTGCTGCCTTGCTGGACTCCACTACAACCCCAGGCATGTGTACTAGCGACAGCTTACCCACTTTGACAACCACATGACCTGTCCAAATTTTTATAGCTGCCCAATTTCTTCCTCCTCTTTTACCTTCACTTGTCTGGTGCAACACTGCCAACCAGCCCTGTGAGCCATAAGCTCAACCTAGCCACCCTTCTAGCTAGATGAAGCCTGTGAGCAACGATACCTCACTATCCTCTCTGGATCTTCTTTAGCTGGGCTGGTAAATGTCACCCCAACCATCTGGTGTTGCACGTATGAGCGAATTAAAACAACTATCAAAAACTTTTCCCACGTCAGCTGGGCCACTGAGAGGCCAGGAAGCGCCACCACAGTCTCTCCACCCAGAGCAAACTAGGCTCTACCCTGGCAATAACTGACCTTTGCCAGCAAGGCAGGGTCCAACCCCCCACTGCTCCATGCTGGAGGCCGCTACACCCCCAGGCGTAGCTACTTGCACCAGCGCACCCCCTTTAACCCACATATGACCCTTTCAGGTCCCAATTTGATATTTTTTCAGGCTAATGGAACCCAGCCTTTACCTCAACATGTTTGGTGCAACATTGCCCCCCAGCCCTGTGACCAACAAGGTCAACCTATCTGCCTTTCTAGCTAGCCACCGCTTCCATGAAACCTGTCAGCAGATATGCCTCAAAATCCCCCTCATTTGATCTTATTCTCCGCCTAGGCTGGTGAATGCCACCTAGTTGGCCGCAACGTGGGAGCAGGCCAAGGCCTGGACCTTACAGCCAGCTCCAGACTAAGAACCTTTGTGGCAGGGCACTGACTGACTTTAGACCCCTGCACAGGATTTAAATTACCTTCCTGTGGCACCTCGGAGCCGAACCCTGTCGGTCATGGACCCTTTCACCTAAGGGACTCCAGGTCATGTTTCTTCCTACAAGTGAGCCCCCTCCTATCTACGCACAGTAACACAAACCCCGCTTAATAGGACAGAGAAAATCCCAAGACGAGTTGGGTTCCTGCTGGAGACATTTTACTCACACACGTGTAATATGCGAGGAGCTGACTGGCGTAATAATCTTACACTGTTAGGATAAATGTGAGGAGCAAGGTGTTGATGTTACTCACTCAGCAACTTTGTTTCTATGAAGGTGCGCAGACGCGCGTCTGCGCTTATGGGATAAGGGACCCGCGCGCCCCTATGTTACTTACCCTCTGTGTTGGGGACACAGATGCTTTGCTACCAGAGGGGCTTGTTACACATGTTCTGCATGTTATTATATTGCATTACAATGTATTACAGACCCCTCTAGCACAGGGGCTTCCATAGAAAATATGGTCTCTCTGACGGTCTTAGTGTTGACTGGATCCTGCATTTGGGTTAAAAGGAGACGACATTGCCTCTCTTCTTCTTGATCCATCTTCTAAACAGGGACCTTTTGGGTGTTACTGCACAGATGCAGAAATACCAACAGGCAGATGACGTGTGGTCTTCGTCCCTATCTTCCTCTTAATCTCCGGTGAGAAAGGGACCAGGAACCCAAAGCACAATGAGTCCTGCCCACTCGCCAATAAATGCCACCACTACACAATTACTGAACGCACCATGAGAGACTATATCAGATAGGGCCACCGAGGGCCAGACAGCGCCACCGCCACCTCTCCTCCAGAGAAGGCGCTGCACCTTCACTTGCTACTTTGTCTTCCCCAGGCAAGAACTGACCACGGCCAACAAATGGGGGCCCCTTCCCCTGCTGCTGCCTTGCTTGACTCCACTGCAACCCCAGGCATGTGTACTAGTGACAGCTTATCCCCTTTGACAACCACATGACCTGTCCAAATTTTTATAGCTGCCCAATTTCTTCCTCCTCTTTTACCTTCACTTGTCTGGTGCAACACTGCCAACCAGCCCTGTGAGCCATAAGCTCAACCTAGCCGCCCTTCTAGCTAGATGAAGCCTGCGAGCAACGATAACTCACAATCCTCTCTGGATCTTCACTAGCTCGGCTGGTAAATGTCACCCCAACCATCTGGTGATGCACGTATAAGCGAATTAAAACAACTATCAAAAACATTTCCCGCGTCAGCTGGGACCACTGAGAGGCCAGGCAGCGGCACCACAGTCTCTCCACCCAGAGCAAACTAGGCACTGCCCTGGCAATAACTGACCTTTGTCAGCAAGGCAGGGCCCAACCCCCCACAGCTCTATTCTGAAGGTCGCTACACCCCCAGGCGTAGCTACTTGCACCAGCACACCCTCTTTAACCCACATATGACCCTTTCAGGTCCCAATTTGATATTTTTTCAGGCTAATGGAACCCAGCCTTTACCTCAACATGTTTGGTGCAACATTGCCCCCCAGCCCCGTGACCAACAAGGTCAACCTATCTGCCTTTCTAGATAGCCACCGCTTCCCTGAAGCCTGTCAGCAGATATGCCTCAAAATCCCCCTCATTTGATCTTATTCTCCACCTAGGCTGGTGAATGCCACCTAGTTGGCCGCAAGGTGGAAGCAGGCCAAGGCCTGGACCCTACAGCCAGCTCCAGACTAAGAACCTTTGTGGCAGGGCACTGACTGACTTTAGACCCCTGCACAGGATTTAAATTACCTTCCTGTGGCACCTCAGAGCCGAACCCTGTCGGTCATGGACCCTTACACCTAAGGGACTCCAGGTCATGTTTCTTCCTACAAGTGAGCCCCCTCCTATCTATGCACAGTAACACAAACCCCGCTTAATAGGACAGAGAGAAAATCCCAAGACGAGTTGGGTTCCTGCTGGAGACATTTTACTCACACACGTGTAATATGCGAGGAGCTGACTGGCGTAATAATCTTACACTGTTAGGATAAATTTGAGGAGCAAGGTGTTGATGTTACTCACTCAGCATCTTTGTTTTTATGAAGGTGCGCAGACGCGCGGCTGCGCTTATGGGATAAGGGACCCGCGCGCCCCTATGTTACTTACCCTCTGTGTTGGGGACACAGATGCTTTGCTACCAGAGGGGCTTGTTACACATGTTCTGCATGTTATTATATTGCAATACAATGTATTACAGACCCCTCTAGCACAGGGGCTTCCATAGAAAATATGGTCTCTCTGACGGTCTTAGTGTTGACTGGATGCTGCAGCTGGTTAAAAAGGAGGCGAAATTGCCTCTCCTCTTCTTGATCCATCTCCTAAACAGGGACCTTTTAGGTGTTACTGCACAGATGCAGAAATACCAACAGGCAGATGACATGTGGTCTTCGTCCCTATCTTCCTCTTAATCTCCGGTGAGAAAGGGACCCAGAAACCCAAACCACAATGAGTCCTGCCCACTCGCCAATAAATGCCACCGCTACACAATTACTGAACGCACCATGAGAGACTTTAGCTATGTCAGATATGCCCACCGAGGTTCAGACAGCGCCACCGCCACCGCCACCTCTCCCCCGGAGCAGGCGCCGCCTCTTCACTTGCTACTTAGCCTCACCCAGGCAAGAACTGACCACGGCCAACAAATGTGGGACCTCTTCCCCTGCTGCTGCCTTGCTGGACTCCACTACAACCCCAGGCATGTGTACAAGCGACAGCTTACCCCCTTTGACAACCACATGACCTGTCCAAATTTTTATAGCTGCCCAATTTCTTCCTCCTCTTTTACCTTCACTTGTCTGGTGCAACACTGCCAACCAGCCCTCTGAGCCATAAGCTCAACCTAGCCGCCCTTCTAGCTAGATGAAGCCTGCGAGCAACGATAACTCACAATCCTCTCTGGATCTTCTCTAGCTCGGCTGGTAAATGTCACCCCAACCATCTGGTGATGCACGTATAAGCGAATTAAAACAACTATCAAAAACATTTCCCGCGTCAGCTGGGACCACTGAGAGGCCAGGCAGCGCCACCACAGTCTCTCCACCCAGAGCAAACTAGGCACTGCCCTGGCAATAACTGACCTTTGTCAGCAAGGCAGGGCCCAACCCCCCACAGCTCTATTCTGAAGGTCGCTACAACCCCAGGCGTAGCTACTTGCACCAGCACACCCCCTTTAACCCACATATGACCCTTTCAGGTCCCAATTTGATATTTTTTCAGGCTAATGGAACCCAGCCTTTACCTCAACATGTTTGGTGCAACATTGCCCCCCAGCCCCGTGACCAACAAGGTCAAACTATCTGCCTTTCTAGCTAGCCACCGCTTCCCTGAAGCCTGTCAGCAGATATGCCTCAAAATCCCCCTCATTTGATCTTATTCTCCACCTAGGCTGGTGAATGCCACCTAGTTGGCCACAACGTGGGAGCAGGCCAAGGCCTGGACCCTACAGCCAGCTCCAGACTAAGAACCTTTGTGGCAGGGCACTGACTGACTTTAGACCCCTGCACAGGATTTAAATTACCTTCCTGTGGCACCTCAGAGCCGAACCCTGTCGGTCATGGACCCTTTCACCTAAGGGACTCCAGGTCATGTTTCTTCCTACAAGTGAGCCCCCTCCTATCTATGCACAGTAACACAAACCCCGCTTAATAGGACAGAGAGAAAATCCCAAGACGAGTTGGGTTCCTGCTGGAGACATTTTACTCACACACGTGTAATATGCGAGGAGCTGACTGGCGTAATAATCTTACACTGTTAGGATAAATGTGAGGAGCAAGGTGTTGATGTTACTCACTCAGAATCTTTGTTTCTATGAAGGTGCGCAGACGCGCGGCTGCGCTTATGGGATAAGGGACCCGCGCGCCCCTATGTTACTTACCCTCTGTGTTGGGGACACAGATGCTTTGCTACCAGAGGGGCTTGTTACACATGTTCTGCATGTTATTATATTGCATTACAATGTATTACAGACCCCTCTAGCACAGGGGCTTCCATAGAAAATATGGTCTCTCTGACGGTCTTAGTGTTGACTGGATGCTGCAGCTGGTTAAAAAGGAGGCGAAATTGCCTCTCCTCTTCTTGATCCATCTCCTAAACAGGGACCTTTTGGGTGTTACTGCACAGATGCAGAAATACCAACAGGCAGATGACGTGTGGTCTTCGTCCCTATCTTCCTCTTAATCTTCAGCGAGAAAGGGACCAAGAACCCAAAGCACAATGAGTCCTGCCCACTCGCCAATAAATGCCACCACTACACAATTACTGAACGCACCATGAGAGACTTTAGCTATGTCAGATATGCCCTCCGAGGGTCAGACAGCGCCACCGCCACCTCTCCCCTGGAGCAGGCGCCGCCCCTTCACTTGCTACTTAGCCTCACCCAGGCAAGAACTGACCACGGCCAACAAATGCGGGACCTCTTCCCCTGCTGCTGCCTTGCTGGACTCCACTACAACCCCAGGCATGTGTACTAGCGACAGCTTACCCCCTTTGACAACCACATGACCTGTCCAAATTTTTATAGCTGCCCAATTTCTTCCTCCTCTTTTACAGTACCTTCACTTTTCTGGTGCAACACTGCCAACCAGCCCTGTGAGCCATAAGCTCAACCTAGCCGCCCTTCTAGCTAGATGAAGCCTGCGAGCAACGATAACTCACAATCCTCTCTGGATCTTCACTAGCTCGGCTGGTAAATGTCACCCCAACCATCTGGTGATGCACGTATAAGCGAATTAAAACAACTATCAAAAACATTTCCCGCGTCAGTTGGGACCACTGAGAGGCCAGGCAGCGCCACCACAGTCTCTCCACCCAGAGCAAACTAGGCACTGCCCTGGCAATAACTGACCTTTGTCAGCAAGGCAGGGCCCAACCCCCCACAGCTCTATTCTGAAGGTCGCTACACCCCCAGGCGTAGCTAATTGCACCAGCACACCCCCTTTAACCCACATATGACCCTTTCAGGTCCCAATTTGATATTTTTTCAGGCTAATGGAACCCAGCCTTTACCTCAACATGTTTGGTGCAACATTGCCCCCCAGCCCCGTGACCAACAAGGTCAACCTATCTGCCTTTCTAGCTAGCCACCGCTTCCCTGAAGCCTGTCAGCAGATATGCCTCAAAATCCCCCTCATTTGATCTTATTCTCCACCTAGGCTGGTGAATGCCACCTAGTTGGCCGCAATGTGGGAGCTGGCCAAGGCCTGGACCCTACAACCAGCTCCAGACTAAGAACCTTTGTGGCAGGGCACTGACTGACTTTAGACCCCTGCACAGGATTTAAATTACCTTCCTGTGGCACCTCAGAGCCGAACCCTGTCGGTCATGGACCCTTTCACCTAAGGGACTCCAGGTCATGTTTCTTCCTACAAGTGAGCCCCCTCCTATCTACGCACAGTAACACAAACCCCGCTTAATAGGACAGAGAGAAAATCCCAAAACGAGTTGGGTTCCTGCTGGGGACATTTTACTCACACACGTGTAATATGTGAGAAGCTGACTGGCGTAATAATCTTACACTGTTAGGATAAATGTGAGGAGCAAGGTGTCGATGTTACTCACTCAGCATCTTTGTTTTTATGAAGGCGCGCAGACGCGCGGCTGCGCTTATGGGATAAGGGACCCGCGCGTCCCTATGGTACTTACCCTCTGTGTTGGGGACACAGATGCTTTGCTACCAGAGGGGCTTGTTACACATGTTCTGCATGTTATTATATTGCATTACAATGTATTACAGACCCCTCTAGCACAGGGGCTTCCATAGAAAATATGGTCTCTCTGACGGTCTTAGTGTTGACTGGATGCTGCAGCCGGTTAAAAAGGAGGCGAAATTGCCTCTCTTCATCTTGATCCATCTCCTAAACAGGGACCTTTTGGGTGTTACTGCACAGATGCAGAAATACCAACAGGCAGATGATGTGTGGTCTTCGTCCCTATCTTCCTCTTAATCTTCAGCGAGAAAGGGACCAGGAACCCAAAGCACAATGAGTCCTGCTCACTCGCCAATAAATGCCACCACTACACAATTACTGAACGCACCATGAGAGACTATATCAGATAGGGCCACCGAGGGCCAGACAGCGCCACCGCCACCTCTCCTCCAGAGAAGGCGCTGCACCTTCACTTGCTACTTTGTCTTCCCCAGGCAAGAACTGACCACGGCCAACAAATGGGGGCCCCTTCCCTTGCTGCTGCCTTGCTGGACTCCACTGCAACCCCAGGCATGTGTACTAGTGATAGCTTATCCCCTTTGACAACCACATGACCTGTCCAAATTTTTATAGCTTCCCAATTTCTTCCTCCTCATTTACCTTCACTTGTCTGGTGCAACACTGCCAACTAGCCCTGTGAGCCATAAGCTCAACCTAGCCGCCCTTCTAGCTAGATGAAGCCTGTGAGCAACGATACCTCACTGTCCTCTCTGGATCTTCTCTAGCTCGGCTGGTAAATGTCACCCCAACCATTTGGTGATGCACGTATGAGCTAATTAAAACAACTATCAAAAACATTTCCCGCGTCAGCTGGGCCACAGAGAGGCCAGGCAGCGCCACCACAGTCTCTCCACCCAGAGCAAACTAGGCACTGCCCTGGCAATAACTGACCTTTGCCAGCAAGGCAGGGCCCCATCTCCCACTGCCCATGCTGGAGGCCGCTACACCCCCAGGCATAGCTACTTGCACCAGCACACACCCTTTTGCCCATATATGACCCTATCAGGTCCCAATTTTATCTTTTTTCAGGCTGATTGAAGCCAGCCTTTACCTCAACATGTTTGGTGCAACATTGCCCCCCAGCCCTGTGACCTACAAGGTATTTGCCTTTCTAGCTAGCCACCGCTTCCCTGAAGCCTGTCAATAGATATGCCTCAAAATCTCCCCTCATTTGATCTTATTCTCCACCTAGGTTGGTAAATGCCGCCTAGCTGGCCGCCACGTGGGAGCAGGCCAAGGCCTGGACCCTACAACCAGCTCCAGACTGAGAACTGTCGTGGCAGGGCACTGACTGATTTACACCCCTGCCCAGGATTTAAATAACCTCCCAAGGGCACATCAGAGCCTAATCCTGTCGGTCATGGACCATGTCACCTAAGGGACTCCAGGTGATGTTGCTTCCTACAAGTGAGCCCCCTCCTATCCACGCACAATAACAGAACCCCCGCTTAATAGGACAGAGAGAAAATCCCAAGAGGATTTGGGTTCCTGCTGGGGACCTTTTACTCACACACGTGTAATATGTGAGGACCTGACTGGCGTAATAATCTTACACTGTTGGGATAAATGTGAGGAGCAAGGTGTCGATGTTACTCACTCAGCATCTTTGTTTTTATGAAGGCGCGCAGACGCGCGGCTGCGCTTATGGGATAAGGGACCCGCGCGTCCCTATGGTACTTACCCTCTGTGTTGGGGACACAGATGCTTTGCTACCAGAGGGGCTTGTTACACATGTTCTGCATGTTATTATATTGCATTACAATGTATTACAGACCCCTCTAGCACAGGGGCTTCCATATAAAATATGGTCTTTCTGACTGTCCTAGTGTTGACTGGATCCTGCAGCTGGTTTAAAAGGAGGCGAAATTGCCTCTCCTCTTATTGGTCCATCTCCTAAACAGGGACCTTTTGGGTGTTACTGTACAGATGCAGAAATACCAACAGGCAGATGACGTGTGGTCTTCGTCCCTATCTTCCTCTTAATCTTCAGCGAGAAAGGGACCAAGAACCCAAAGCACAATGAGTCCTGCCCACTCGCCAATAAATGCCACCACTACACAATTACTGAACGCACCATGAGAGACTTTAGCTATGTCAGATATGCCCTCCGAGGGTCAGACAGCGCCACCGCCACCGCCACCTCTCCCCCGGAGCAGGCGCCGCCTCTTCACTTGCTACTTAGCCTCACCCAGGCAAGAACTGACCACGGCCAACAAATGTGGGACCTCTTCCCCTGCTGCTGCCTTGCTGGACTCCACTACAACCCCAGGCATGTGTACAAGCGACAGCTTACCCCCTTTGACAACCACATGACCTGTCCAAATTTTTATAGCTGCCCAATTTCTTCCTCCTCTTTTACCTTCACTTGTCTGGTGCAACACTGCCAACCAGCCCTCTGAGCCATAAGCTCAACCTAGCCGCCCTTCTAGCTAGATGAAGCCTGCGAGCAACGATAACTCACAATCCTCTCTGGATCTTCTCTAGCTCGGCTGGTAAATGTCACCCCAACCATCTGGTGATGCACGTATAAGCGAATTAAAACAACTATCAAAAACATTTCCCGCGTCAGCTGGGACCACTGAGAGGCCAGGCAGCGCCACCACAGTCTCTCCACCCAGAGCAAACTAGGCACTGCCCTGGCAATAACTGACCTTTGTCAGCAAGGCAGGGCCCAACCCCCCACAGCTCTATTCTGAAGGTCGCTACAACCCCAGGCGTAGCTACTTGCACCAGCACACCCCCTTTAACCCACATATGACCCTTTCAGGTCCCAATTTGATATTTTTTCAGGCTAATGGAACCCAGCCTTTACCTCAACATGTTTGGTGCAACATTGCCCCCCAGCCCCGTGACCAACAAGGTCAAACTATCTGCCTTTCTAGCTAGCCACCGCTTCCCTGAAGCCTGTCAGCAGATATGCCTCAAAATCCCCCTCATTTGATCTTATTCTCCACCTAGGCTGGTGAATGCCACCTAGTTGGCCACAACGTGGGAGCAGGCCAAGGCCTGGACCCTACAGCCAGCTCCAGACTAAGAACCTTTGTGGCAGGGCACTGACTGACTTTAGACCCCTGCACAGGATTTAAATTACCTTCCTGTGGCACCTCAGAGCCGAACCCTGTCGGTCATGGACCCTTTCACCTAAGGGACTCCAGGTCATGTTTCTTCCTACAAGTGAGCCCCCTCCTATCTATGCACAGTAACACAAACCCCGCTTAATAGGACAGAGAGAAAATCCCAAGACGAGTTGGGTTCCTGCTGGAGACATTTTACTCACACACGTGTAATATGCGAGGAGCTGACTGGCGTAATAATCTTACACTGTTAGGATAAATGTGAGGAGCAAGGTGTTGATGTTACTCACTCAGAATCTTTGTTTCTATGAAGGTGCGCAGACGCGCGGCTGCGCTTATGGGATAAGGGACCCGCGCGCCCCTATGTTACTTACCCTCTGTGTTGGGGACACAGATGCTTTGCTACCAGAGGGGCTTGTTACACATGTTCTGCATGTTATTATATTGCATTACAATGTATTACAGACCCCTCTAGCACAGGGGCTTCCATAGAAAATATGGTCTCTCTGACGGTCTTAGTGTTGACTGGATGCTGCAGCTGGTTAAAAAGGAGGCGAAATTGCCTCTCCTCTTCTTGATCCATCTCCTAAACAGGGACCTTTTGGGTGTTACTGCACAGATGCAGAAATACCAACAGGCAGATGACGTGTGGTCTTCGTCCCTATCTTCCTCTTAATCTTCAGCGAGAAAGGGACCAAGAACCCAAAGCACAATGAGTCCTGCCCACTCGCCAATAAATGCCACCACTACACAATTACTGAACGCACCATGAGAGACTTTAGCTATGTCAGATATGCCCTCCGAGGGTCAGACAGCGCCACCGCCACCTCTCCCCTGGAGCAGGCGCCGCCCCTTCACTTGCTACTTAGCCTCACCCAGGCAAGAACTGACCACGGCCAACAAATGCGGGACCTCTTCCCCTGCTGCTGCCTTGCTGGACTCCACTACAACCCCAGGCATGTGTACTAGCGACAGCTTACCCCCTTTGACAACCACATGACCTGTCCAAATTTTTATAGCTGCCCAATTTCTTCCTCCTCTTTTACAGTACCTTCACTTTTCTGGTGCAACACTGCCAACCAGCCCTGTGAGCCATAAGCTCAACCTAGCCGCCCTTCTAGCTAGATGAAGCCTGCGAGCAACGATAACTCACAATCCTCTCTGGATCTTCACTAGCTCGGCTGGTAAATGTCACCCCAACCATCTGGTGATGCACGTATAAGCGAATTAAAACAACTATCAAAAACATTTCCCGCGTCAGTTGGGACCACTGAGAGGCCAGGCAGCGCCACCACAGTCTCTCCACCCAGAGCAAACTAGGCACTGCCCTGGCAATAACTGACCTTTGTCAGCAAGGCAGGGCCCAACCCCCCACAGCTCTATTCTGAAGGTCGCTACACCCCCAGGCGTAGCTAATTGCACCAGCACACCCCCTTTAACCCACATATGACCCTTTCAGGTCCCAATTTGATATTTTTTCAGGCTAATGGAACCCAGCCTTTACCTCAACATGTTTGGTGCAACATTGCCCCCCAGCCCCGTGACCAACAAGGTCAACCTATCTGCCTTTCTAGCTAGCCACCGCTTCCCTGAAGCCTGTCAGCAGATATGCCTCAAAATCCCCCTCATTTGATCTTATTCTCCACCTAGGCTGGTGAATGCCACCTAGTTGGCCGCAATGTGGGAGCTGGCCAAGGCCTGGACCCTACAACCAGCTCCAGACTAAGAACCTTTGTGGCAGGGCACTGACTGACTTTAGACCCCTGCACAGGATTTAAATTACCTTCCTGTGGCACCTCAGAGCCGAACCCTGTCGGTCATGGACCCTTTCACCTAAGGGACTCCAGGTCATGTTTCTTCCTACAAGTGAGCCCCCTCCTATCTACGCACAGTAACACAAACCCCGCTTAATAGGACAGAGAGAAAATCCCAAAACGAGTTGGGTTCCTGCTGGGGACATTTTACTCACACACGTGTAATATGTGAGAAGCTGACTGGCGTAATAATCTTACACTGTTAGGATAAATGTGAGGAGCAAGGTGTCGATGTTACTCACTCAGCATCTTTGTTTTTATGAAGGCGCGCAGACGCGCGGCTGCGCTTATGGGATAAGGGACCCGCGCGTCCCTATGGTACTTACCCTCTGTGTTGGGGACACAGATGCTTTGCTACCAGAGGGGCTTGTTACACATGTTCTGCATGTTATTATATTGCATTACAATGTATTACAGACCCCTCTAGCACAGGGGCTTCCATAGAAAATATGGTCTCTCTGACGGTCTTAGTGTTGACTGGATGCTGCAGCCGGTTAAAAAGGAGGCGAAATTGCCTCTCTTCATCTTGATCCATCTCCTAAACAGGGACCTTTTGGGTGTTACTGCACAGATGCAGAAATACCAACAGGCAGATGATGTGTGGTCTTCGTCCCTATCTTCCTCTTAATCTTCAGCGAGAAAGGGACCAGGAACCCAAAGCACAATGAGTCCTGCTCACTCGCCAATAAATGCCACCACTACACAATTACTGAACGCACCATGAGAGACTATATCAGATAGGGCCACCGAGGGCCAGACAGCGCCACCGCCACCTCTCCTCCAGAGAAGGCGCTGCACCTTCACTTGCTACTTTGTCTTCCCCAGGCAAGAACTGACCACGGCCAACAAATGGGGGCCCCTTCCCTTGCTGCTGCCTTGCTGGACTCCACTGCAACCCCAGGCATGTGTACTAGTGATAGCTTATCCCCTTTGACAACCACATGACCTGTCCAAATTTTTATAGCTTCCCAATTTCTTCCTCCTCATTTACCTTCACTTGTCTGGTGCAACACTGCCAACTAGCCCTGTGAGCCATAAGCTCAACCTAGCCGCCCTTCTAGCTAGATGAAGCCTGTGAGCAACGATACCTCACTGTCCTCTCTGGATCTTCTCTAGCTCGGCTGGTAAATGTCACCCCAACCATTTGGTGATGCACGTATGAGCTAATTAAAACAACTATCAAAAACATTTCCCGCGTCAGCTGGGCCACAGAGAGGCCAGGCAGCGCCACCACAGTCTCTCCACCCAGAGCAAACTAGGCACTGCCCTGGCAATAACTGACCTTTGCCAGCAAGGCAGGGCCCCATCTCCCACTGCCCATGCTGGAGGCCGCTACACCCCCAGGCATAGCTACTTGCACCAGCACACACCCTTTTGCCCATATATGACCCTATCAGGTCCCAATTTTATCTTTTTTCAGGCTGATTGAAGCCAGCCTTTACCTCAACATGTTTGGTGCAACATTGCCCCCCAGCCCTGTGACCTACAAGGTATTTGCCTTTCTAGCTAGCCACCGCTTCCCTGAAGCCTGTCAATAGATATGCCTCAAAATCTCCCCTCATTTGATCTTATTCTCCACCTAGGTTGGTAAATGCCGCCTAGCTGGCCGCCACGTGGGAGCAGGCCAAGGCCTGGACCCTACAACCAGCTCCAGACTGAGAACTGTCGTGGCAGGGCACTGACTGATTTACACCCCTGCCCAGGATTTAAATAACCTCCCAAGGGCACATCAGAGCCTAATCCTGTCGGTCATGGACCATGTCACCTAAGGGACTCCAGGTGATGTTGCTTCCTACAAGTGAGCCCCCTCCTATCCACGCACAATAACAGAACCCCCGCTTAATAGGACAGAGAGAAAATCCCAAGAGGATTTGGGTTCCTGCTGGGGACCTTTTACTCACACACGTGTAATATGTGAGGACCTGACTGGCGTAATAATCTTACACTGTTGGGATAAATGTGAGGAGCAAGGTGTCGATGTTACTCACTCAGCATCTTTGTTTTTATGAAGGCGCGCAGACGCGCGGCTGCGCTTATGGGATAAGGGACCCGCGCGTCCCTATGGTACTTACCCTCTGTGTTGGGGACACAGATGCTTTGCTACCAGAGGGGCTTGTTACACATGTTCTGCATGTTATTATATTGCATTACAATGTATTACAGACCCCTCTAGCACAGGGGCTTCCATATAAAATATGGTCTTTCTGACTGTCCTAGTGTTGACTGGATCCTGCAGCTGGTTTAAAAGGAGGCGAAATTGCCTCTCCTCTTATTGGTCCATCTCCTAAACAGGGACCTTTTGGGTGTTACTGTACAGATGCAGAAATACCAACAGGCAGATGACGTGTGGTCTTCGTCCCTATCTTCCTCTTAATCTTCAGCGAGAAAGGGACCAAGAACCCAAAGCACAATGAGTCCTGCCCACTCGCCAATAAATGCCACCACTACACAATTACTGAACGCACCATGAGAGACTTTAGCTATGTCAGATATGCCCTCCGAGGGTCAGACAGCGCCACCGCCACCTCTCCCCTGGAGCAGGCGCCGCCCCTTCACTTGCTACTTAGCCTCACCCAGGCAAGAACTAACCACGGCCAACAAATGCGGGACCTCTTCCCCTGCTGCTGCCTTGCTGGACTCCACTACAACCCCAGGCATGTGTACTAGCGACAGCTTACCCCCTTTGACAACCACATGACCTGTCCAAATTTTTATAGCTGCCCAATTTCTTCCTCCTCTTTTACCTTCACTTTTCTGGTGCAACACTGCCAACCAGCCCTGTGAGCCATAAGCTCAACCTAGCCGCCCTTCTAGCTAGATGAAGCCTGCGAGCAACGATAACTCACAATCCTCTCTGGATCTTCACTAGCTCGGCTGGTAAATGTCACCCCAACCATCTGGTGATGCACGTATAAGCGAATTAAAACAACTATCAAAAACATTTCCCGCGTCAGTTGGGACCACTGAGAGGCCAGGCAGCGCCACCACAGTCTCTCCACCCAGAGCAAACTAGGCACTGCCCTGGCAATAACTGACCTTTGTCAGCAAGGCAGGGCCCAAACCCCCACAGCTCTATTCTGAAGGTCGCTACAACCCCAGGCGTAGCTACTTGCACCAGCACACCCCCTTTAACCCACATATGACCATTTCAGGTCCCAATTTGATATTTTTTCAGGCTAATGGAACCCAGCCTTTACCTCAACATGTTTGGTGCAACATTGCCCCCCAGCCCCGTGACCAACAAGGTCAAACTATCTGCCTTTCTAGCTAGCCACCGCTTCCCTGAAGCCTGTCAGCAGATATGCCTCAAAATCCCCCTCATTTGATCTTATTCTCCACCTAGGCTGGTGAATGCCACCTAGTTGGCCGCAACGTGGGAGCAGGCCAAGGCCTGGACCCTACAGCCAGCTCCAGACTAAGAATCTTTGTGGCAGGGCACTGACTGACTTTAGACCCCTGCACAGGATTTAAATTACCTTCCTGTGGCACCTCAGAGCCGAACCCTGTCGGTCATGGACCCTTTCACCTAAGGGACTCCAGGTCATGTTTCTTCCTACAAGTGAGCCCCCTCCTATCTATGCACAGTAACACAAACCCCGCTTAATAGGACAGAGAGAAAATCCCAAGACGAGTTGGGTTCCTGCTGGAGACATTTTACTCACACACGTGTAATATGCGAGGAGCTGACTGGCGTAATAATCTTACACTGTTAGGATAAATGTGAGGAGCAAGGTGTTGATGTTACTCACTCAGAATCTTTGTTTCTATGAAGGTGCGCAGACGCGCGGCTGCGCTTATGGGATAAGGGACCCGCGCGCCCCTATGTTACTTACCCTCTGTGTTGGGGACACAGATGCTTTGCTACCAGAGGGGCTTGTTACAAATGTTCTGCATGTTATTATATTGCATTACAATGTATTACAGACCCCTCTAGCACAGGGGCTTCCATAGAAAATATGGTCTCTCTGATGGTCTTAGTGTTGACTGGATGCTGCAGCTGGTTAAAAAGGAGGCGAAATTGCCTCTCCTCTTCTTGATCCATCTCCTAAACAGGGACCTTTTGGGTGTTACTGCACAGATGCAGAAATACCAACAGGCAGATGACGTGTGGTCTTCGTCCCTATCTTCCTCTTAATCTTCAGCGAGAAAGGGACCAAGAACCCAAAGCACAACGAGTCCTGCCCACTCGCCAATAAATGCCACCACTACACAATTACTGAACGCACCATGAGAGACTTTAGCTATGTCAGATATGCCCTCCGAGGGTCAGACAGCGCCACCGCCACCTCTCCCCTGGAGCAGGCGCCGCCCCTTCACTTGCTACTTAGCCTCACCCAGGCAAGAACTGACCACGGCCAACAAATGCGGGACCTCTTCCCCTGCTGCTGCCTTGCTGGACTCCACTACAACCCCAGGCATGTGTACTAGCGACAGCTTACCCCCTTTGACAACCACATGACCTGTCCAAATTTTTATAGCTGCCCAATTTCTTCCTCCTCTTTTACAGTACCTTCACTTTTCTGGTGCAACACTGCCAACCAGCCCTGTGAGCCATAAGCTCAACCTAGCCGCCCTTCTAGCTAGATGAAGCCTGCGAGCAACGATAACTCACAATCCTCTCTGGATCTTCACTAGCTCGGCTGGTAAATGTCACCCCAACCATCTGGTGATGCACGTATAAGCGAATTAAAACAACTATCAAAAACATTTCCCGCGTCAGTTGGGACCACTGAGAGGCCAGGCAGCGCCACCACAGTCTCTCCACCCAGAGCAAACTAGGCACTGCCCTGGCAATAACTGACCTTTGTCAGCAAGGCAGGGCCCAACCCCCCACAGCTCTATTCTGAAGGTCGCTACACCCCCAGGCGTAGCTACTTGCACCAGCACACCCCCTTTAACCCACATATGACCCTTTCAGGTCCCAATTTGATATTTTTTCAGGCTAATGGAACCCAGCCTTTACCTCAACATGTTTGGTGCAACATTGCCCCCCAGCCCCGTGACCAACAAGGTCAACCTATCTGCCTTTCTAGCTACTGTAGCCACCGCTTCCCTGAAGCCTGTCAGCAGATATGCCTCCAAATCCCCCTCATTTGATCTTATTCTCCACCTAGGCTGGTGAATGCCACCTAGTTGGCCGCAACGTCGGAGCAGGCCAAGGCCTGGACCCTACAGCCAGCTCCAGACTAAGAACCTTTGTGGCAGGGCACTGACTGACTTTAGACCCCTGCACAGGATTTAAATTACCTTCCTGTGGCACCTCAGAGCCGAACCCTGTTGGTCATGGACCCTTTAATCTAAGGGACTCCAGGTCATGTTTCTTCCTACAAGTGAGCCCCCTCCTATCTACGCACAGTAACACAAACCCCGCTTAATAGGACAGAGAGAAAATCCCAAAACGAGGTGGGTTCCTGCTGGGGACATTTTACTCACACACGTGTAATATGTGAGAAGCTGACTGGCGTAATAATCTTACACTGTTAGGATAAATGTGAGGAGCAAGGTGTTGATGTTACTCACTCAGCATCTTTGTTTCTATGAAGGTGCGCAGACGCGCGGCTGCGCTTATGGGATAAGGGACCCGCGCGCCCCTATGGTACTTACCCTCTGTGTTGGGGACACAGATGCTTTGCTACCAGAGGGGCTTGTTACACATGTTCTGCATGTTATTATATTGCATTACAATGTATTACAGACCCCTCTAGCACAGGGGCTTCCATAGAAAATATGGTCTCTCTGACTGTCCTAGTGTTGACTGGATCCTGCAGCTGGTTTAAAAGGAGGCGAAATTGCCTCTCCTCTTATTGGTCCATCTCCTAAACAGGGACCTTTTGGGTGTTACTGCACAGATGCAGAAATACCAACAGGCAGATGACGTGTGGTCTTCGTCCCTATCTTCCTCTTAATCTCCGGTGAGAAAGGGCCCCAGGAACCCAAAGCACAATGAGTCCTGCCCACTCGCCAATAAATGCCACCACTACACAAATACTGAACGCACCATGAGAGACTTTAGCTATGTCAGATAGGCCCACCGAGGGTCAGACAGCGCCACCGCCACCTCTCCCCAGAGCAGGCGACACCCCTTCACTTGCTACTTAGTCTTACCCAGGCAAGAACTTACCACGGCCTGCAAATGGGGGACCACTTCCCCTGCTCCAGCGTTGCTGGACTCGTCTACAACCCCAGGCATTTGTACTAGCGACAGCTTACCCCCTTGACAACCACATGACCTGTCCAAATTTTTATAGCTGCCCAATTTCTTCTTCCTCTTTTACCTTCACCTGTCTGGTGCAACACTGCCAACTAGCCCTGTGAGCCATAAGCTCAACCTAGCCGCCCTTCTAGCTAGATGAAGCCTGTGAGCAACGATACCTCACTATCCTCTCTGGATCTTCTCTAGCTCGGCTGGTAAATGTCACCCCAACCATCTGGTGATGCACGTATAAGCGAATTAAAACAACTATCAAAAACTTTTCCCGCGTCAGCTGGTACCACTGAGAGGCCAGGCAGCGCCACCACAGTCTCTCCACCCAGAGCAAGCTAGGCACGGCCCTGGCAATAACTGACCTTTGCCAGCAAGGCAAGGCCCCCCCCCAACAGCTCCATGCTGGAGGCCACTACACCCCCCACTGCTCCATAATGGAGGCCGCTACACCCCCAGGCACCTACTTTGAGACCCATATACACCCTCCAATTTCCATATCTGTCCAACTTTATCCTTCCACTGTCTGAGATTAACTCAGCCTTTCTTTCAACTTGTCTGCTGCAACACGTCCAACCAGCTCAGTGACCCCCAAACTCATCTTAATCTTACCGGAATGTACAATTCCCCCTCCCCCTCCCATTGGCTGAGACTGAACTCGGCCATTAACTCAAGTTGACTGGCTCAACTGCCACCAGCTGTATGAGCCCCGAGGCTCCTCCTGTTCATCCTTCATGCTACACACTGCCAACACCTCCCTGTAGTTTGACAGCAAAATAGTATCTCACCCCTAAAATCCACCAATACAGCATGATCCCCGATATAGGGGTGATTTCCTGCCCCCAATTTCACCATATGGACATACGGAGAGCCCTGCCAAATGAATGGGATCTCAGCCCACCTCAAACCCAAAGGGGGTATAAGTGGGTCTCTCTTCCTCCCATTCCATCTCTGATCCAAATCCCGGAAGGGTATAAGTGGGGTCTCCCCCCGAGTCCATACGACTGGGGGTATAAGTAGGAGTCTCTCCCTCACATCCCAGCGGGAGCACAAGTGAGGGAGAAACCCCACCTATACCCCACTGGGATGGGAAAATAATCAATATTAAAAGACACAGAGGGCAAGGCCCTCCACTTACCACCCAGCCATTCGTGTCACAGCATTAGCGCTTCCCAGGTGAACAGGTGGGTCCCCAAACTTCCACCGGAGCTACCCAAGGCCATACCCCCTCAGTCCGGCAGCATTGCATGGCGCATGCGCTGTTCCGGCACTGTAAGGAATCCACTCCTGGCTTTTACTATAGCCTTGCAGACATCTGCAGTTGCAAGCTTCCTCTGGCAATCAATGGCACATGTGCTGTCTCTCATTGCAGCTTCTGCTCTGTGCCCTATCATTGGAGGAATGCTCACACACCCTCCTCCTGTGATTGGATCTCCGCCCTTTATACCCTGGGCGTTGGCACTGAAACAGTGCCGAGCATAATTCCTACCCTGGACGTTACAGTCTCTGCCACAAGCCGTTCTGGCTTGTATCCTGGTGTACTAACTTCTCTAGTTCTTGTTCCTAGTTCCTGAGGCCGCCTGCTAGTCCCATGCGGGGGCCCGTTCCTGACTTCTGTGCTGAAGCGTTGGTTTCCCGACGCTGCCTTGCGGTGTACTTCGGACAGCCTGCTGTCTCCTTCTGCTGAGACCGGCGTCATGGGCCGAGGCCGCTCCTCACGAAGAGGCCACTCCCGCGCTCACGCTCCTAAGCTGAAGCGGGGAACTCCTGACTACCTGTTGCCGAACTCCTACTTGAATAACGACGATGCTGCCTTCTCCAATCCTTACCCTGCTACGTACGACTACGAACTGCGCACTCCGGATCAGTCTGCGCGGACTAAGATCGGTGATTATATAACCCCACCTCAGCCCCACGGTCCGGTCCCGGTTTGTGGCGAGCACAATCGTAACAGTATGCTCGGCCCCACAAAACTGGACCGCGCCGTGGCGGGGGTTGGTAAATTTTTTACTGTACCTATGTCCCAGGCTGCGGACCAGTCCCTGTTTGGAAGACCATACCTGTTTGAGAGACTGCCTCCGCCTGAGAGTGAGTTCTGATATAAAGGTTTAACCCCTCTGGAAATACTGATTCGTAAAGAACTCCTTACTAGATCTCAGCAATTTAAAGAGGAAAGAAAGACTCAACAGGCCCTGTCCTCCCAGATGCACCTTGCTATTTCCACCCCAGATCGAAAGACTCTAGATCAGATTCTAGATGCCGCCCGTGTGTTATACCAAGATTTTGACCTAATCTTAAGTGAGCGGGACCCTCTTCTCACTGCCTACGCACTTTCTAATCACAATTTCTATGCTGCCAGTCCTGTTACTAAACCTGTGGGGTTACCACCCTCTCCTAAGAAAGGCCAAACCATCTCCCTGTCACTCCCGCTAAGGAAGAAGCTGCCACTGTCCCTAGTCCTGAGTTAACCTCCCTGGGTTCTGTCCCCGAGGTTATTCCTGTCTTAACCCCTGCTAGTCAGGTCTATGAGTCCCCCACTGTAAATCCCTGCATCCCCCAGGTCAGTGTGTCTTCCCTAGCACCAGAAAATGAATCCTGTTTGCCCTCTCGTTCTAAACCAGAATTTCTAAGCTCTGTTCCCGAGGTTATTTCTGTTTTAACCCCTGCTAGTCTGCTATTTGAGGTCCCCATTGTTAACCCTTGTATCCCGCAGACTAAGCTGAGGTCTCTAGGGCAAGAAGCTGAAAACCCTATGTCCCCACTCTCGGAGACTAGCGTATCTTCTCCTGATTCTCAGGTACAGCCTAACTTAACCCTTGAGGTTTTTCCTATGTTAACCCCTGCAGGTCAGCCCTGTGAACCTCCCTTGGTAAATCCCTGTAGTCCGCTAGTCAAGGGCACCTCCTTAGTTTCAGAGGCTGAACCCCTTATGTCCCCTGACTCAGCTAAAATTCTCGGGGCTATGCCCCCTGAACTTTCGGCAATAATACTGGCTCCAGTTAAAAGTATTCTGGAACCGTTTGTTTCCCTAAGCCTGTTAGCAGAATCCCCACTCCTAGGTATGTCGCTTACCCAGTCTGTCACTCAGAGAGCTGAAATCCCTGCTTCTGAGCATAGACCCCTTTCCGTGGAATCTGTAGTCGTTTCTGATGTCCCAGACACTTTTTCCCAAATACCCACTTCAGAGACCAGCACAGTTGTGGTTGCCCCCCTTGTACTGTCTGTGTTCTCCTCTTCTCAAATCCTAGGGTTAAAAGCAAACAGTACATATTATGCCCCTTTCCAAGTGACCCCTTCTGAGATCAGCGTATCTGCTGTGACTCCCTTAGTACAATTACAGTTAGGGCCCTCCTTTTTGAAGGCTCAGGTTTTCAAATTTCAAACTCCCTTTTCCCCTGATTTTGTGAACCTGCAGTCCCTTCTCACTGTAGTTAAAGGTTATCCAGCAGCCGCTGAGTTAAGCTCTGCCGCTGCTAAAACTTCTGTTGAAGAAGCAACCTTCCCTAATTCACTTCCTGTCCTTGACTCTAAGTCTGTCTCCTTGGGACTGGTGACAGCTATTAGCGTCCCTTCTACGGTCCCTCAGGCTATCACTTCAGAGATCAACTTATCTGCCCCTGATCCCTTACTAGGGTCTGAGTCTCCCCTTATGGCTTCTAGGGTCTCCCCAGCACTCCCTGTGTTAACCCTTGGCTTCTCTCTGACTCCTGAGGTAGAACCTGACTGCCTGCTCTCCACCTCTGCGGTAGTCTGTGAGATGCCTATCACCTTTACTAAGATTCCTGTTTTGCAAGGTATTTCTCCTATTAAGTCTGTGATACCTGCAATTCCTTTAATTGGTTCTAAGACCCCTGTCACTGAGTCTCCTATGGAGTCTGATGCTCTCACTAGGGATTCTCAGGGACCCAATTCAGAAACAAGCACAATGTTCTCTGATCTTATTACAGCAGCTAGTTCAGTTCCTGCTGGTTTTCAATCACCCACTTCAGTGACAAGCAAGATGTCCCTTGTTTCTATTGAAAAGTCTACCCCAGTTTCTTTCATGGATCATGCCACAGCCTCTGGGATGATTAAAGATGACTTTAAGTCTGGGATACCCACTCCTTTAATAATACTGTTTCACGCTGATTCGCCCACAGTATTCGGGGTATCCACTTCTGACTGTATGTCTACTACCACGAACTCAGGGGTATCGCATTTGGAACTTTCAGTAATACCCGCTGTGTCTCTTTTTTCAAAAGACCCCGTCTTTAAAATGGAATTATATTTCCCTGTGTCTCCCACAATACTTGGGGTACTTACTATTGACTGTCCTGTTACAAAACTTGGGTTACCTCTCAGGAAAGTGCCTGGAGCTACCGATGTTGAGAACCCTATGTTTAAAACAGTAATATCTCGCATTTCTTCTCCCACAGTATCAGGCGAGACCTGGGTACCTGGGACCTCCACTCCTAAGCCAAGCTCTAGTTCTCTGTTTTCCTTCTCTGTGTTGGAGGTACCCAGTGTTAACCCCAAGACTTCTATTCCTAAGCTGGTTGCACCGCTTACCTGGATTCCTGCTTTCTCGGATAAGATCTGTTTTCTCACCTTTCAAACAGAGTCTTTACTTGCAGGTTTCTGTGCGGTGTCTGAAGTGTCCTTTCTGGATTGCATGTCTTCATTCTCTAGGACGAAGATACTCATGCTGGACCTGTTTGCTTTGTCTGAGGCGTCCATCCCTGTTCTAGATATGGGTTTGGACGTGCTATCCCCTACTGTCTCCATGATGCCAACTATGCCCTTCGCCAAGGCCATAACTTCGGATTTGATTCCCCCGAAATTTCAGAGGCTAAAGGAGGCGGATCCTGCAACTGCATGTACCACAACCAACAATCACGTAAACACTACTACCAGCTCTCTCGAATTGCTTGGGATTACAAGCCTGGTTCGTATCAAGACTACTGCTCCAATATCTTGCAGTGAACCCGCCCGCCCAATACCCTCGCTAACCACCGCCCTGAATTCCTTGGGAGCTACAGACTCTCGCAACTTCTTACATGCTGATTCCACCAAAGCCATTGTCTGCACCGAATTCCCCAATATCATTTTTGTCCGACAATCAGTGTCCTGTGTTCCGTATTCTTGGACTATTACTATGCACCGGACACCTGGCTGCTGCCCTTCTGATGTCCCTATTCCGGAGTTCCCTGGTCCCATTGCCCGTGTACCAAAAACCGCAGTGCCACCACTGTTCTTTGCGGCACTCGCCAATGTACACCTGGATTTTGGACCTAAATCTCGCCTGAGACACTTCAGGAACAACTCAATGTCTCCCAGACCTATGAATGGTCCTGCCCACCCAGGCTTCTCACCCAGTGGTGGGAGCACTGTAAGGAATCCCAACACACCGTGGGCTTTCAACACCACCTCTCGCCTAAGGAGGTTTAGAAACAACTCCATGTCCCCCAAATCTGTGATGGGGGGGGGGGGTACTGTAAGGAATCCACTCCTGGCTTTTACTATAGCCTTGCAGACATCTGCAGTTGCAAGCTTCCTCTGGCAATCAATGGCACATGTGCTGTCTCTCATTGCAGCTTCTGCTCTGTGCTCTATCATTGGAGGAATGCTCACACACCCTCCTCCTGTGATTGGATCTCCGCCCTTTATACCCTGGGCGTTGGCACTGAAACAGTGCCGAGCATAATTCCTACCCTGGACGTTACAGTCTCTGCCACAAGCCGTTCTGGCTTGTATCCTGGTGTACTAACTTCTCTAGTTCTTGTTCCTAGTTCCTGAGGCCGCCTGCTAGTTCCATGCGGGGGCCCGTTCCTGAGTTCTCTGCTGAAGCGTTGTTTCCTGAGGCCGCCTGCTAGTTCCATGCGGGGGCCCGTTCCTGACTTCTTTGCTGAAGCGTTGTTTCCTGAGGCCGCCTGCTAGTTCCATGCGGGGGCCCGTTCCTGACTTCTCTGCTGAAGCGTTGTGATAAATAAATGTGAGGAGCAAGGTGTTGATGTTACTCACTCAGCATCTTTGTTTCTATGAAGGTGCGCAGACGCGCGGCTGCGCTTATGGGATAAGGGACCCGCGCGCCCCTATGTCACTTACCCTCTGTGTTGGGGACACAGATGCTTTGCTACCAGAGGGGCTTGTTATACATGTTCTGCATGTTATTATATTGCTTTACAATGTATTACAGACCCCTCTAGCACAGGGGCTTCCATAGAAAATATGGTCTCTCTGACGGTCTTAGTGTTGACTGGATCCTGCAGCTGGGTTAAAAGGAGACGACATTACCTCTCCTTTTATTGATCCATCTCCTGATGGAAGTAAACACGGATCTTTTTGGTCTTACTGGACAGATGCAGCAGTACCAACGGGCAGGTGTCTCCTGGTCTTCGTCCCAATCCCCCTCTGTGCCCTGTGCCGGCTGTGTTTTATACCCATGGAAATAATCCTCCGGAACACATGGCAGTGGTACCGCCTCATCCTCCGGATCCTGGTCCAATGCCTAAAAATTCCAAAAGAGAACATAGACATCTTGTTAGAACTGGATCTAAGCTGCCCCCAATCACACAGCACCAACACCATGGGAGTTTGGGCTCTGTATCCCTGTATGTCTCTTGCTACAGGTCACTGTATACCAGGTACATTTTGAAACTGTTTCAGTCATTTAACCAAATCCATTTGCGGAGATAAAAATCCCTTTCCTTTTCCCTTTACATTGTTATAAAAGCTTCTTTGCAGAATAATTTTGTGTGTAATTTACTTGGAGCGTTATGATAATACAGTCCTTTGGCGTGAGCAGGGTGAGAGTGAGAGCAGGAGGGGCGGAGAGGTTAGAGCAGATGGCGGGGGTGAGCAGGAAGGGGGAGTAAGAGCAGGAGGGTGGGGGGGTGGAGGGCTGAGAGCAGCAGGAGGGGAGAGGGGTGAGAGCAGAAGGGCGGAGAGGTTAGAGCAGATGGTGGGGTGAGCAGGAAGGGGAGTGAGAGCAGGAGGGTGGTAAGAGAGGGAGTGCACACTCAGTTGTACAGTGCGATTTAATAAAAAGACCCTTTTTATTTTTATATATATATATATACACACACACAGATATATATGCAGAGGGAGAGAGGGAAAGAGAAAAAAGAGGGAGCTGGAGAGTGAAAATAGAGGGAGAGAGAAAAAAGAGGAGGAGAGAGAGAAGAAGAAGAAGGTGCAAGCTGACCTCTTCACCCAGGCTTGAATCGGACACATAGTAAAAAGAGGCCTCAACCTCTTCAGCAACCTTGTTGCCAGTGTCTTCAGTGGCCACGTCCACAATGTTGTCCCCGTTGTCCACCTCCTTCTTAATCCATACATCATCATCGCTGTCCACGTACTCCGGTATCCAGTCTTCGTCATCCTCTGTGACCACATCCTCCCGGTGCAAGCTGAGCTCTTCACCCAGGCTTGAATCGGTCACATAGTAAAAAGAGGCCTCATCTTCCACGTCCTCAGTGAAGTCCCTCTCGTTCGTAGCCTCAATGACCTTGTTATGGACGTCCTCCACATTGACGTCTCCCATGTTTCTGTCTTCCTCTTCCACATCCACTTCCAGGTCTCCTCTTCCTTTATTCTCATGCGTCATTCCCAAAACCTGCAGGAGTAAAGCAGAAATGAAAGAATAATCTGTAAGGGTCTATTAGTCCATGAAAATACTTTCCTCCTGCATATCTCCTGAGTCTCACTACCCTCTCACTCCAATATCCCTCTCACTCCACCCTTTAGTACCTTCATCTCACACAGCAGTCCTACATATCTCCTGAGTCTCACTCACCCTCTCACTCCAATATCCCTCTCACTCAACCCTCTACCGAAGCCTGGTAAATGAGAGTGAGAGCAGGAGGTTGGAGGGGTGGAGGGCTGAGAGCAGCAGGAGGGGGGAGGGGTGAGAGCAGAAGGGGGGAGAGGTTAGAGCAGGTGGCGGGGGTGAGCAGGAAGGGGAGTGAGAGCAGGAGGGAGGGGGGGTGGAGGGCTGAGAGCAGCAGGAGGGGGGATGGGTGAGAGCAGAAGGGGGGAGAGGTTAGAGCAGGTGGCGGGGGTGAGCAGGAAGGGGAGTGAGAGCAGGAGGGAGGAGTGAGAGCAGGAGTGTGGTAAGAGAGGGAGTGCACACTCAGTTGTACAGTGCGATCTAATAAAAAGACCCTTTTTATTTTTTTATATATATATACTAGCTGAGAGCCCCGGCGTTGCCCGGGATGTTTGTGGTGTGGGGGTGGCATTTGGGTGGGGAGTGGTCCACGCGGCCCATGGCGGTGTGCGGTGGTACTGCTGCTGTGGCTGTACTGATGGTGATTGTATCGGTGTGCTGATTTGGGAGGGTTTGTTGCTGATGTGGGGGTGCGGATGTGGGGGTGCCGATGGGGGAGGTGCGAAGGTGCCAATGTGTGGGTGCTGATGGTGTTGATGGGGGCTGGGAATGGTGGGGAGCCGAAAATGCCAGTGTGCTGGGGGGGGCATGGGATACCGGTGTGCTGATGTGGTGGTGCTGGGGATAGTGTGTGTGTGTATACGTGTGTGTGTGTGTGTATACACACGTGTGTGTGTGTATACATGTGTGTATACATGTTTGTGTGTATACATTGTATGTGTGTGTGTGTGTATAAGTGTGTGTGTGTATACATGTTGTGTGTGTATGTGTACGTGTGTGTGTATGTCTACGTGTGTGTGTGTGTGTACATTTGTTTGTGTATACATGTGTGTGTATACATGTTTGTGTGCATACATGTTTGTGTGTGTGTGTATACATGTGTGTGTGTATACACATGTGTGTGTATACACATGTGTATCTACACATGTGTGTGTATACATTTGTGTGTGTATACATGTGTGTGTGTATACATGTGTGTGTATACATGTATGTGTGTGTGTGTATACATGTGTGTGTGTATACATGTGTGTGTGTGTGTGTATACATGTGTGTGTGTATACATGATGTGTATGTATACGTGTGTGTGTGTGTGTGTGTGTGTGTGTGTGTGTGTGTGTGTGTGTGTGTGTGTGTATACGTGTGTGTGTGTGTGTATGTCTACATGTGTGTGTGTATGACTCCATGTGTGTGTGTACGTGTACATGTGTGTGAGTATACGCGTACATGTGTGTGTGTGTACGTGTCTACGTGTACGTGTGTGTGTCTACGTGCGTGTGTGTGTCTACGTGCGTGTGTGTGTCTACGTGTGTGTGTCTACGTGTGTGTGTGTCTACGTGTGTGTGTGTGTACGTGTGTGTGCGTGTCTACGTGTGTGTGCGTGTGTACGTGTGTGTGCGTGTCTACGTGTGTGTGCGTGTCTACGTGTGTGTGCATGTGTATGTGTGTGTGCGTGTGTACGTGTGTGTGCGTGTCTACGTGTGTGTGCGTGTCTACGTGTATGTGCCTACGTGTGTGTGTCTACGTGCGTGTGTGTGTCTACGTGCGTGTGTGTGTCTACGTGTGTGTGTCTACGTGTGTGTGTGTCTACGTGTGTGTGTACGTGTGTGTGCGTGTCTACGTGTGTGTGCGTGTGTACGTGTGTGTGCGTGTCTACGTGTGTGTGTGTGTCTACGTGTGTGTGCGTGTCTACGTGTGTGTGCGTGTGTACGTGTGTGCGTGTCTACGTGTGCACGTGTGTGCGTGTCTACGTGTGCCTGCGTGTCTACGTGTGCCTGCGTGTCTACGTGTGCCTGCATGTATACGTGTGTCTGCGTGTATACGTGTGTCTGCGTGTATACGTGTGTATACGTGTCTGCGTGTATACGTGTGTCAACGTGTGCCTGTGTGTATACGTGTGTCTACGTGTGTATGTATACGTGTGTGTACACGTGTGTGTACGTGTGTGTACGTGTGTGTGTATACGTGTGTGTGTATATGTGTGTGTACGTGTGTGTGTCTACGTCTACATGTGTGTGTGTGTGTATACGTGTGTCTACGTGTGTCTGTGTGTGTATACGTGTGCCTACGTGTGTGTGTATACGTGTGCCTATGTGTGTGTGTACGTGTGTATACGTGTGTGTGTACGTGTGTGTATACGTGTGTGTATACGTGTGTGTATATACGTGTGTGTGTATACATGTGTATACGTGTGTCTGTGTGTATACGTGTGTCTGTGTGTATACGTGTATCTGTGTGTATACGTACGTGTGTCTGTGTGTATACGTGTGTGTGTGTGTGTGTATACGTGTGTCTGTGTGTATACGTGTGTCTGTGTGTATACGTGTGTCTGTGTATACGTGTGTGTGTGTGTGTATACGTGTGTCTGTGTGTATACGTGTGTCTGTGTGTATACGTGTGTCTGTATAGGTGTCTGTATAGGTGTGTGTGTGTGTGTGTCTACGTGTGTGTGTGTGTGTCTATGTGTGTGTGTGTGTGTGTGTCTATGTGTGTGTGTGTGTGTCTACGTGTGTGTGTGTGTGTCTGTGTACGTGTGTGTGTCTGTGTACGTGTGTGTGTGTGTGTGCCTACATGTGTGTGTGTCTACATGTGTGTGTGTGTCTTATGTATAGAGATATATATAGTGTGTGTGTGTGTGTGTGTACGGAGGGATCAGGCTGGAGATGAAGGAATGTGTGTGTGGGGGGGAAGGGAGCTGCTTACTTTACAGTCGGCAGCATCTTCCTCGTGCAGGCCGGGAGACGGACCCTGCAGTCATCTGGTACGGAGGGGCGGGGATCGGATGGGAGCCGGACAGAGGGCATGTGGAGGGGGGGGGGGAAGCTGCAGGGAGAGCAGCACGGGGCATGTGGAGGGGGGAGGGGGGAGAGCAGCACGGGGCATGTGGAGGGGGTAAAGCAGCACGGGGCATGTGGAGGGGGGGTGAGCAGCACGGGGCATGTGGAGGGGGGGTGAGCAGCACGGGGCAGGTGGAGGGGGGTTGAGCAGCATGGGGCATGTGTGGGGTCCCTCATGCAAGGCTGGCGGGAGCCCCCCCCCCGCTGGCCTCCGCCTCGAGGTGAGGCGGTGCCGAGGAGCGTTGCAGGTGGCGCCTGGTAGGCTGGGCTTTGCTGTGAGGGGGGGTGGGAGAGGTGAGGCGGTGCCGAGGAGCGTGCGGCGAGGCCCGTGGGTATGCTGCCTCACCCATCCGGCCGCTGCCTCACCCATCCGGCTGCTGCCTCGACCATCCGGCCGCTCCCACGTGGATGTGAGGCGGGAGGCAGCGTGTTGTGGCCCCCCCGCTGACTGTAGCGGCGCCGGGGTGTGAGCTTGGGGGGGGGGGTGTGAGCTTGGGGGGGTGGGATGAGCTTGGGGGGGGTGAGGTGTGTGTGTGTGTGTGACACTGTGTGTGTGTGTGACACTGTGTGTGTTTGTGACACTGTGTGTGTGACACTGTGTGTCCTTTGGCCCGTCACTCCGCCTCAGGCCAATGAGAGGTGTGCGGGGGCGGGTGGCCCAAGGGACCAATGAGATTTCCCCTAGGGACACCGGACATCCAGACAGGCAGGCATACAGTGCTTTCAATTATATAGTATAAGATACACGCACACACACACACAGATATATATGCAGAGGGAGAGACGGAGAGAGAAAAAAGAGGGAGCTGGAGAGTGAAATAAGAGGGATAGAGAAAAAAGAAGAAGAGAGAGAAGAATAAGGTGCAAGCTGACCTCTTCACCCAGGCTTGAATCGGCCACATAGTAAAAAGAGGCCTCAACCTCTTCAGCAACCTTGTTGCCAGTGTCTTCAGTGGCCACGTCCACAATGTTGTCCCCGTTGTCCACCTCCTTCTTAATCCATACATCGTCATCGCTGTCCACGTATTCCGGTATCCAGTCTTCGTCATCCTCTGTGACCACATCCTCCCGGTGCAAGCTGAGCTCTTCACCCAGGCTTGAATCGGTCACATAGTAAAAAGAGGCCTCATCTTCCACGTCCTCAGTGAAGTCCCTCTCCTTCGTAGCCTCAATGACCTTGTTATGGACGTCCTCCACATTGACGTCTCCCATGTTTCTGTCTTCCTCTTCCACATCCACTTTCAGGTCTCCTCTTCCTTTACTCTCATGCGTCATTCCCAAAACCTGCAGGAGTAAAGCAGAAATGAAAGCATAATCTGTGTGGGTCTATTAGTCCATGAAAATACTTTCCTCCTACATATCTCCTGAGTCTCACTCACCTTCTTTCTCCAATATCCCTCTCACTCAACCCTCTAGTACCTTCATCTCACAAAGCCGTCCTACATATCTCCTGAGTCTCACTACCCTCTCACTCCAATATCCCTCTCACTCACTCCTTTAGTACCTTCATCTCACACAGCCGTCCTACATATCTCCTGAGTCTCACTCACCCTCTCACTCCAATATCACTCTCACTCACCCCTCTAGTACCTTCACCTCACACAGCCGTCCTACATATCTCCTGAGTCTCACTACCCTCTCACTCCAATATCCCTCTCACTCACCCCTCTAGTACCTTCATCTCACACAGCCGTCCTACATATCTCCTGAGTCTCACTACCCTCTCACTCCAATATCCCTCTCACTCACTCCTTTAGTACCTTCATCTCACACAGCCGTCCTACATATCTCCTGAGTCTCACTCACCCTCTCACTCCAATATCACTCTCACTCACCCCTCTAGTACCTTCATCTCACACAGCCGTCCTACATATCTCCTGAGTCTCACTCACCCTCTCACTCCAATATCCCTCTCACTCAACCCTCTACCGAAGCCTGGTAAACGAGAGTGAGAGCAGGAGGGTGGGGGGGTGGAGGGCTGAGAGCAGCAGGAGGGGGAGAGGGGTAAGAGCAGAATGGGGGGAGAGGTTAGAGCAGATGACGGGGTGAGCAGGAAGGGGGAGTGAGAGCAGGAGGGGTGGTAAGAGAGGGAGTGCACACTCAGTTGTACAGTGCGATTTAATAAAAAGACCCTTTTTATTTTATTTTTTTATATATATATATACACACACACACATAGATATATATACAGAGGGAGAGAGGGAGAGAGAGAAAATAGGGAGCTGGAGAGTGGAAAAAGAGGGAGAGGGAAAAAAGAGGAGGAGAGAGAAGAAGAAGAAGAAGAAGAAGAAGAAGAAGAAGAAGGTGCAAGCTGACCTCTTCACCCAGGCTTGAATCTGCCACATAGTAAAAAGAGGCCTCAACCTCTTCAGCAACCTTGTTGCCGGTGTCTTCAGTGGCCACGTCCACAATGTCCCCGTTGTCCACCTCCTTCTTAATCCATACATCGCCATCGCTATCCACGTACTCCGCTATCCAGTCTTCGTCATCCTCTGTGAACACATCCTCCAGGTGCAAGCTGACCTCATCACCCAGACTTGAATCGGTCACATAGTAAAAAGAGGCCTCATCTTCCACGTCCTCAGTGAAGTCCCTCTCCTTCGTAGCCTCAATGACCTTGTTATGGACGTCCTCCAAATTGACGTCTCCCATGTTTCTGTCTTCCTCTTCCACATCCACTTCCAGGTCTAATCTTCCTTTATTCTCAGGCGTCATTCCCAAGACCTGCAGGAGTAAAGCAGAAATGAAAGAATAATCTGTAAGGGTCTATTAGTCCATGAAAATACTTTCCTCCCGCATATCTCCTGAGTCTCATTACCCTCTCACTCCAATATCCCTCTCACTCAACCCTCTAGTACCTTCATCTCACACAGCCGTCCTACATATCTCCTGAGTCTCACTACCCTCTCACTCCAAAATATCCCTCTCACTCACCCCTCTAGTACCTTCATCGCACACAGCCATCCTACATATCTCCTGAGTCTCACTACCCTCTCACTCCAATATCCCTCTCACTCACTCCTTTAGTACCTTCATCTCACACAGCCGTCCTACATATCTCCTGAGTCTCACTCACCCTCTCACTCCAATATCACTCTCACTCACCCCTCTAGTACCTTCATCTCACACAGCCATCCTACATATCTCCTGAGTCTCACTCACCCTCTCACTCCAATATCCCTCTCACTCAATCCTCTACGAAGCCTGGTAAACGAGAGTGAGAGCAGGAGGGTGGGGGGGTGGAGGGCTGAGAGCAGCAGGAGGGGGGGAGGGGTGAGAGCAGAATGGGGGGAGAGGTTAGAGCAGATGACGGGGTGAGCAGGAAGGGGGAGTGAGAGCAGGAGGGGGGAGTGAGAGCAGGAGGGTGGTAAGAGAGGGAGTGCACACTCAGTTGTACAGTGCGATTTAATAAAAAGACCCTTTTTATTTTTATATATATATATATATACACACACACAGATATATATGCAGAGGGAGAGAGGGAGAGAGAAAAAAGAGGGAGCTGGAGAGTGAAATAGAGGGAGAGAGAAAAAAGAGGAGGAGAGAGAGAAGAAGAAGAAGGTGCAAGCTGACCTCTTCACCCAGGCTTGAATCGGACACATAGTAAAAAGAGGCCTCAACCTCTTCAGCAACCTTGTTGCCAGTGTCTTCAGTGGCCACGTCCACAATGTCCCCGTTGTCCACCTCCTTCTTAATCCATACATCGCCATCGCTATCCACGTACTCCGGTATCCAGTCTTCGTCATCCTCTGTGAACACATCCTCCAGGTGCAAGCTGACCTCATCACCCAGGCTTGAATCGGTCACATAGTAAAAAGAGGCCTCATCTTCCACGTCCTCAGTGAAGTCCCTCTCGTTCGTAGCCTCAATGATCTTGTTATGGACGTCCTCCACATTGACGTCTCCCATGTTTCTGTCTTTCTCTTCCACATCCACTTCCAGGTCTAATCTTCCTTTATTCTCATGCGTCATTCCCAAGACCTGCAGGAGTAAAGCAGAAATGAAAGAATAATCTGTAAGGGTCTATTAGTCCATGAAAATACTTTCCTCCTGCATATCTCCTGAGTCTCACTACCCTCTCACTCCAATATCCCTCTCACTTAACCTCTACCGAAGCCTGGTAAATGAGAGTGAGAGCAGGAGGTGGGGGATGGAGGGCTGAGAGAAGCAGGAGGGGGAGGGGTGAGAGCAGAAGGGGAGGAGAGGTTAGAGCAGATGGCGGGGGGTGAGCAGGAAGGGGGACTGGGAGCAGGAGGGTGGTAAGAGAGGGAGTGCACACTCAGTTGTACAGGGCGATTTAATAAAAAGACCCTTTTAATTTTTTTATATATATATATAAACACACACAGATATATATGCAGAGGGAGAGAGGAGAGAGAGAAAAGAGGGAGCTGGAGAGTGAAAAAAGAGGGAGAGAGAAAAAAGGAAGAGAGAGAAGAAGAAGAAGGTGCAAGCTGACCTCTTCACCCAGGCTTGAATCGGACACATAGTAAAAAGAGGCCTCAACCTCTTCAGCAACCTTGTTGCCAGTGTCTTCAGTGGCCACGTCCACAATGTTGTCCCCGTTGTCCACCTCCTTCTTAATCCATACATCATCATCGCTGTCACGTATTCCGGTATCCAGTCTTCGTCATCCTCTGTGACCACATCCTCCCGGTGCAAGCTGAGCTCTTCACCCAGCTTGAATCGGTCACATAGTAAAAAGAGGCCTCATCTTCCACGTCCTCAGTGAAGTCCCTCTCGTTCGTAGCCTCAATGACCTTGTTATGGACGTCCTCCACATTGACGTCTCCCATGTTTCTGTCTTCCTCTTCCACATCCACTTCCAGGTCTAATCTTCCTTTATTCTCATGCGTCATTCCCAAGACCTGCAGGAGTAAAGCAGAAATGAAAGAATAATCTGTGTGGGTCTATTAGTCATGAAAATACTTTCCTCCGCATATCTCCTGAGTCTCACTACCCTCTCACTCCAATATCCCTCTCACTCCACCCTTTAGTACCTTCATCTCACACAGACGTCGTACATATCTCCTGAGTCTTACTCACCCTCTCACTCTAATATACCTCTCACTCAACCCTCTACGAAGCCTGGTAAATGAGAGTGAGAGCAGGAGGGTGGGGGGGTGGAGGGTTGAGATCAGCAGGAGGGCGGGAGGGGTGAGAGCAGAATGGGGGGAGAGGTTAGAGCAGATGGCGGGGGTGAGCAGGATGGGGGAGTGAGAGCAGGAGGGGTGGTAAGAGAGGAAGTGCACACTCAGTTGTAAAGTGCGATTTAATAAAAGACCCTTTTTATTTATATATATATATATATATATATATATATATATATACACACACACACACACAGATATATATGCAGAGGGAGAGAGGGAGAGAGAAAAGAGGGCGCTGGAGAGTGAAAAAGAGGGAGAGAGAAAACAGAGGAAGAGAGAGAGAGAAGAACAAGAATAAAAAGAAGACGCATGCCCCATAGCGTAAAACAGTGCATTTATTAGGAAGGGAAGAAGGGAAACAGGTTCACTCACAAAGGTAGTAAAAAATCAGGCAATTTGTGAGTAATATCACCGCCAACCAAGCACACCAGTATCCGCGATCCAAAGATGTTATCTCACACCGTGAGGGGGACAGCGGTCAGCTGGAAAACTGGAACACCTTGAACAATAAGTCCACAGCTCCGTGTTAAGCCTCAGTGAAGCCTCTGGTGTTGTCTGGCCTCGATACTGCTCCGGGCGCGATCCGGCCTGGTCGCGCTCCTGCGTGATGACGTTGTGTCGACTAGTAGTGACGTATCCTCAAATGGTCTGTTTAAGTCTCTAAAATCTCCTCACCTCTCAGAATAAGCTCCTCGCAGGTTCACCGCCAGCTGCTTAATTACAGAGTGGTGACATCACTCCCATAGAACTCAGGCACAGGGCGGTTGAACTGTAACCATGGAAGTCAGGTCGTAAATAAACATGGCATTATTTGAGAATGCAAATGTCTGTCACGTTGTGGGCTCAGCCCCTGAGCTCTGTCAGGTGTTACCAGCGGGTGATAATAGAAGATATCCATATACTGGGATATGATAAGAGGCATGTGGTCGTTTAATACTGTGTCCCATAACCTGCTTTATATGAAGTGTCATTTACACTAATTAGTAAAGATGCTAATATTGAAAAATAGCTTCTGGCCGCATGGTTCATTTTCTCTACAAATGTTCAATGTAAAAGTTGGATTAAACATCTTGTGATTTTTCAAACTGAGCCTTTTCTTCATGCAGGAAAATTGTCATTCTACACTTTTTAAAACATGCTTTCTTGTTCATCCTAATTGTGCTGCTATCGTTAGCCTCATAGATAAAGGAGAAGAACAATAATTAGCAGATACAATTAGAATTACATAGGACCCTTAAAGGAGCAATTCATGCGCTGCTTTGTAACTATTATTATTATTTAACAGATTTGAAGCAGAGTCTCCGGGCTGAACCCCAATAATTACAGCAGCTCTGGGGGCCCCCCTGCTGCCGCAGATACAGATACAGGGGGCACTGATATCTCTGCAAAGTTTTAAAGCTCCCGCGTCACATGGGCCAATAGGAAGCCGAGCCTGATGATGTGATGACATTCTATTGGCCCGCAGGACGCGGGACGCGGGAGGTTTGAAACGCCGCCCAGGGTCTCTGAGAGGGGGGACAGCTGTGCTTCCTGTCCCAGGCCAGCGGAGTAAAAGGGCCCGGGCCCCCTACCGGCAAAGCTAATCTGGCCTGATCCGCAGAGGGGTCTGCTGGAAGCTGTCCTGGAGAGGCCTGTCCAGGCAGGAGGCTGTACACTGGTAGGAGGGTGGTTCCCCAGACAGGCACCTCCGTGGGCACCTTTCAGCAGGCAGCTTGGCAGGCCCCCTCCACAGGCCTCTTACAGGCCCCTCAATACTCCAGGGAGCCCAGTGAGGCCACAAATCCTCTCTCCCAATATCCTGTACACTCTCTCTCTCTCTCTCTCTCTCTCTCTCTCTCTCTCTCTCTCTCTCTCTCTCTCTCTCTCTCTCTCTCTCTCTCTCTCTCTCTCTCTCTCTCTCTCTCTCTCTCTCTCTCTCTCTCTCTCTCTCTCTCTCTCTCTCTCTCTCTCTCTCTCTCTCTCTCTCTCTCTCTCATCCCTGTCCCCCTCTCTCCTCTCTCTCACACCTCTCTCATCCCCTCTCATTCCTCTCCCTCCCCCTCTCTCATTCCTCTCTCTTCCTCTCTCTCACTCCTCCCCTCTCTCTCCCTAGTCTCTCTCCCCCTCTCTCACTCCTCTCTCTCACTCCCTCTCTCTCACTCCTCTCTCTCCCCCTCTATCACTCCTCTCTCTCTCTCTCCCTCTCTTTCACTTCTCTCTCTCCCTCTCTCACTCTCTCTCTCCCCCTATCCCCCCTCTCACTCCTCTCTCTCTCATATCCCTGTCCCTCTCTCTCTCACATATCCCTGTCCCCTCTCTCTCGCCTCTATCAATCCTCTCTCTCCCCCTCTCTTTCACTTCTTTCTCTCCGCTCTCCCCTATCTCTCACTACTCTCTCACTCCTTTCTCACCCATGTTACTCTCACTCATCTCTCTCCTCTCTCACCCCTCTCTCTCACTCCTCTCTCCCCCTCTCTCACTCCTCTCTCCACCATCTCTCTCCCCGATATCTCTCACTACTCTCTCTCCACTCTCTTACTCCTCTCTTTCCCCCTCTCACTTCTCTCTCTCTCCCCCTCTCTCCCCTCTCACCCTCCCCCCCATTTTCTCTCACCCCACCAGTCTCTCTCCCTTCCCTCCCCCCCAGTTTCTCTCCTTCCTCTCTCTATTATCTCCTATTCCTACCCCTTCCAACCCAATCTCTCCCTTTCCTCCCCCCATTCTTCCCCCCCCCCATTCTCTCTCTTCCTCCGCTCCTCCATTTTCTCTCACTCACACAGCACTGACCAGCACATCCACTGACCTGCACAGACACAGACACTGACCCGCACAGACACGGACACTGACCCTGCATAGACACAGACAGTGACCTTCACAGACACTGACCTGCACATGCACTGACCTGCACAGACACAGACAGTGACCTGCACAGACACAGACACTGACCTGCACAGACACTGACCAGCACAGACACTGATGTGAACTGACACTGACCCTGAACAGACACGGACACTGACCTGCACAGGCACTGACCTGCACAGACACTGACCAGCACAGACACTGACCTTCACTGACACTGACCTGCACAGACACTGACCTGCACAGACACTGATGTGAACTGACACTGACCTGCACAGACACTGACCCTGAACAGACACGGACACTGACCTGCACAGGCACTGACCTGCACAACACTGACCTGCACTGACACTGACCTGAGCAGACACTGACCAGCACAGACACTGACCTGCACAGACACTGACACTGATCTACACAGATACTGACCCTGACTTGCACAGACACTGACCTGCACAGACACTGACCTGCACAGACACTGACCTGCACAGACACTGATCTGCACAGATACTGACCTGCACAGACACTGACACTGACCTGCACAGCCACTGACCTGCAAAGACACTGACCTGCACAGACACTGACACTGACACTGATCTGCACAGACACTGACCTGCACAGACACTGACCTGCACAGACACTGACCTGCACAGACACTGATCTGCACAGATACTGACCTGCACAGACACTGACACTGACTGCACAGACACTGACCTGCACAGACACTGATGTGAACTGACACTGACCTGCACAGACACTGACCCTGAACAGACACGGACACTGACCTGCACTGACACTGACCTGAGCAGACACTGACCAGCACAGACACTGACCTGCACAGACACTGACCTGCACAGACACTGACACTGATCTACACAGATACTGACCCTGACTTGCACAGACACTGACCTGCACAGACACTGACCTGCACAGACACTGACCTGCACAGACACTGATCTGCACAGATACTGACCTGCACAGACACTGACACTGACCTGCACAGCCACTGACCTGCAAAGACACTGACCTGCACAGACACTGACACTGACACTGATCTGCACAGATACTGACCTGCACAGACACTGATGTGAACTGACACTGACCCTGCACAGACACTGACACTGACCTGCACAGACACTGACACTGATCTGCACAGATACTGACCTGCACAGACACTGTCACTGACCTGCACAGACACTGACCTGCACAGACACTGACCTGCACAGACACTGATCTGCACAGATACTGACCTGCACATACACTCACACTGACCTGCACAGACACTGACACTGACCTGCAAAGACACTAACACTGATCTGCACAGATACTGACCTGCACAGACACTGACACTGACCTACACTGACACTGACCCTGCACAGACACTGACACTGACCTGCTCAGACAGTGACATACACAGACACTGACCTGCACTGACACTGACCTGCACAGACACTGACCAGAACAGACACTGACCCTGCACAGACACTGACACTGACCTGCACAGACAGTGACCTGCACAGACACTGACCTGCACAGACACTGACCTGTACTGACACTGACCTGCACTGACACTGACCTGCACAGACACTGACCAGCACAGACACTGACCTTCACTGACACTGACCTGCACAGATACAGACACTGACTCTGCACAGACACTGACCCTGACCTGCACTGACACTGACCCTGACCTG